>NW_023995879.1:0-78799 GCF_015586225.1 Lucilia sericata
AGTCTAGGCAAGTCTAGTCTATAGTCAAGTTATAGTCTAGTCTATAGTCTAGTCTATAGTCTAGTCTATAGTCTGTCATAGTCTATCTATAACTAGTCTATGTCTATCTAGTCTAGTCTATAGTCAGTCTATAATCTAGTCTATAGTCTAGTCTATTAGTCTATATCTATCTATAGCATAGTCTAAAGTCAAGTCTAAGTCAGTCTCTATAGTCTTATCTAGTCTATAGTCTAGTCTATAGTCTAGTCTATAGTCTAGTCTTAGTCTGTCACATCTAGTTATGCTAGTCTATAGTCTAGTCTATAGTCTAGTCTATAGTCTAGTCTATAGTCTATTATAGTCTAGTCTATAGTCTAGTCTTAGTCTAGTCTATAGTCTATCTATAGTCAGATCAGTCTAAGTCTAGTCTATAGTCTAGTCTATAGTCTGTCTATAGTCTAGTCTATAGTCTGTCTAGTCTAGTCTATAGCTAGTCTATAGTCTAGTCTATAGTCTATCTATAGTCTAGTCTATAGTCTAGTCATAGTCTAGTCTATAGTCTATTCTATAGTCTAGTCTATAGTCTAGTCTTATAGTCTAGTCTATAGTCTAGTCTATAGTCTAGTCTATATCTAGTCTATAGTCTAGTCTATAGTCTAGTCTATAGTCTAGTCTATATCTAGTCTATAGTCTAGTCTATAGTCTAGTCTATAGTCTAGTCTATAGTCTAGTCTATAGTCTAATCTATAGTCTAGTCTATAGTCTAGACTATAGTCTAGTCTATAGTCTAGTCTAGTCTATAGTCTAGGAAATAGTAGGAATTTACCTGTTTTAAAAAAAGTTGGTGTTATTAACTTTTGCCACCTTCACCGCAAACAATTAAAACTAAACTATTTAAATTTTTTACAAAATTAACAACTTTTGCTGTTAAATTAAAAAATATTATAAATATTATTAGGTATTAACTTTAATAAAATCTTTTCATTATCTGTTTACTAAATTAATTTGACTTTGTGTTGTATTGAAGCTAAAAAACACGTCAGTAGTTTTTGTCAGCTTCCAAACATGTAAATTTGTAATGTTTTTCATTTTATTAATAACAAATTTTATTTAAATATTTATTTTTATAATTTATTGTGCACTTTTTATTATTTTATGAGGATAATTTAAATAAATTTATTTGATTTACTAAATTCATAATAATGATGTTTAGATGTCTCTCTTTTACCCGCTATTTTGTAACTGATATAAACAAAAGTGTAAAGAGTTGCCGGATGTTTGGAAAATATGTGGAGATAAACAAACACAGGGTTGTTGCAGAAAAATGCACTTGGAGTATAAGACCGCAAAAAAATAACAGACAGATTTTAAATTATTCTTTAAAATATATAATAAATTTTATTTAAACTATACCCTTATCCCAAATAATAAAAATAAAAATTTTATACACAAAAAAAAATTCTCTACCAAAATTCTCTTACAGATCATCCATATAACCCATTTCACAGGCATGTCTTATAGCATTCAAAACTTTCATATTGACCTCATCACCACCCGCCTCTAGAGACAATTTACGAAATTCCTCACCATGTAAATCAGTTTCAAATGTTTTCGATAGACCCGCACATTCCTCTTCGCTGCACAACATCCAGGGTAGAAAATGCGTACATATCATGACGCCGTAAAAAGCAAAGCGGGAAAAGTGCTTTTGGAATTTTTCAAAACTATAATGATGTAAAATTTCCTCCTGTTCTTTTTTCGATTTCTGGGAAGCTTTTAGTATAGTGGAAAGTGTGGAAAACATAGTGGAATGATAAGATTTTAATAAAACACCCCAAATTTCGTAACGTTCCTCTTCGGAGGTATTGAAATACATAAAGAATGACAAATCCAGGCAAGGGGAACCATAGCGCATTTCCTGGTATATAAAAAATTAACATTATAAAATGTTTTGGTATTTTTTTCAAACAAAATTTACCTGAAAATCTATCATTTTCATATCTTCCACTGACTTTTCCTCCTCCTTTCCTCCTTTAGCGGGTTTATATTTAAACAAAACATTATTACGATTATAGTCTCCATGTAGAATAGCACCAAATAGTTTGTCTTCTTCAGTTTCTTCGACTTTCGTTCTTATTTTCTCCATTAGTCGTGTAGGTTCCTCAAAGTATTTCGCTTTTAATTTATGCAAACATTCGATTAGTTTCAAATCTTTTGAGGACTTTCTATCAAATGTATTAGACTCAAATTTTCGCTCATAAAATTCAAATAAACGATCAAAAGCATGACGATATAACACACGATATAGATTAGTATTAGCATCATTGGGATCGTCCTCCTTGATAAAGGGCAGAGTTATAATGCCTGCCTTTAAACGATCTAGTTGGTTGGGGTTTAAGGCCCTGAGGGCATAGGATAAAGCATGATATTGTCCTATAGTTTTGCACATATGTAACAAATGATCACGATTAAGCACTAATCTAGGGCCTAGTTGATAACCCAAGGGCTTAAGATTTTCCATAACTAAAGAACACTCCCGTTCTTGGGGTGAAGAGCTTAAACCTGTTTTAATAAAAATAATCAAAATTCTTGTTCAGTTCAAATGCAGTAGAAAATTTCCACCTAAAACTTACCTTCAATATAACCAAATTTGGCCACAAAAGTGGGAGGCACCAAATCTTTTACATTGATAGTGGTGACACCCAAATCTTTCAAAAACTTTTCGTAATAAGGCAAAACCGTGCCATAGATATAGATCTCATTGGCAAATTGTATATAGGATTTACTGGATTCCCTAAAGGCCACATCACCGCGCATAAATTTGGCTATTAGTAAACGTTCTTTTTCGCTAAAAAGAAAATATTCTTTAAAATGACTAAAATTTGTATTACTTTCAACCTTACCCTTTGGCAGTTTTAGTTTTTAATTGTATATTATATAAAGTGGACATAAAACCATCTAAACCACCCGAATTTTCCGCTTTAAATGAAATCAATTCCTCATTGTCTAATTGGGATACGATTTCCGGTATTAAATACTTTTCTATATAAATTTCCTGTTGGGAAGACATATTCTAAAGTTGGAAGAAAAAGAAGATAATACCCGTAAAAATTGCTAAAAACTAGTTATTATTGTTTTTCCTGCAATGAAACAGCTGGTCACTCTAAACACAATAAAATCTATTTGACATTGCATTCTAATTAAACTCTAACAACACGTCATGTTTTTTTCTCTATTATTTTCTCATTAGATTATTTTTAATATTTCTTACCTCTAGTATAAAATTATTATATCAAAAACACTACTTTATCTTAATTATACTATTAAAAAACTAAATTGTCTAATTATTTACAAAATTTCAAGTTCAAAATTGAAGTGTTTGTTTTGTCTCCTATTTCTTATCACTAGAACAAAAACACCGAGTGCAAAATGCAATTATAAAAACAAAGCTGCCACATGGTTAGTAAAAGCAAAACAAACAGCTGTTAAAAACAGAGTTAACGGATATTTTAAGTAAAATACTCGAAAATTATAGTTAGTAAGAAATTTAAATTTTTGTTTGCAGTTTTTTTAAGAAAAATTTGTATTTAATTGAATTTGAATAGTAAAATATATTATTTACATAAAAAGCTCTATAAATTAAGCAAAATAGTAGAAAAATTGGAGAAAAAATTAAGAAAAATTTCCATGGAAAGTGTTTAGCAACATTCGTTTCTCAAAAGACAATTTTCAAAAGAATTCGATTATAATAACAAATTTCGGAATTCTAGATAACATTTTCGATATTTTCAATTTCAATAGAAATTTGTTAAAAATAAAAATGTTTTTAAACTTTTAGATTTGAACAGAAATTTAACAAAATTTTCACATATAATAAAAATATTTTTAATAAAAAACGAAATTTTTTCATAAAAAAATTTCGATTTTTATAGAATAATTCCGAATTGCGTAAAAAATATTCGAATTTCAATAGAAAGTTTTCAAAACTTTATATTTCAATAATAATATTCAATATTATATTTATTTTTATTTTTAATAGAAATTTTAGTTCTCAATAGAAAGTTTTCAAAAATTTTCTGTTTTCCATAAAAAACTTAAAATAATTTCTGTTTTCAATAAAATAGTTCACAAAATTTTGTGCTTCAATAGAAAATATTGCAAAATTATCTGTTTTCAATAGAAAATTTTCGAATTCAATAGAATATTACTCATATTCTATGTTAATAAAAAATTCTAAAAATTTAGTTTCAGATTGAATTTAATTCAGATTATAATTTAAAATTATTTATGTTTTCAGTTCAAAAAAAATTTGTTATTCAATGGAAAATGTTGCAAAGTTTCTATTGCAATACAAATTGTATTTACTGTAAATACTGAAATTTCATTTTAAAAATGTTGAATTAAAAAATTTCAATATTTTTGTTTTTAGTAAAAATATTTAGAAATTTTCGATTTCAGTATGAAATGTTCAATTTCAGTGGAAATTTTTAATTTTCATAAGAAACATTTCAAAATTTTTGATTCCAACAGTAACTTGAAAAATCGTTTTAAAAAATGTTACAAATTTGTTGTTTTCAATACAAAATTAATTTATATCTGTAGGAAAATAAATTCTTAATATATTATAGAGAGTTTTCAAAAATTTTCTATTTCAAAAGATTTTAATGACCACTTCCGAAATTTGCTTTTTACGACGACATATGATTTGCCGAATATAACTCTTACTTCTTACTTATTTTAATCATAAAGAAATTACCGCTAAAATAGGAATAGTCTGCCTTCAGAGTTGCGAGTTTTCATACACTCTAATAATGTTTTCAAAGTGAAACTTTTGGAATATTTTTCAATCACTTTGTGATCCCTTTAAATGATGTTGTTCTGGAAGAACTTTAACATCCATGTAAACATTTTGGGTAATAAATTGGGGGACTACCAATGAGGGGAGCGGAACCTCCCATATGAATTATATACAAAAATTCGTTTATCTGGGAAACTAATACAACTAAATTCTTCAAATTTTGCACGAAGAACTTTAATATTCATCTGAATATTTTGGAGAAAAAAGGGCGGATTTTCATCTGGGGGGCTTGGAGCTCTCATATGAATTAAATAGAAAAATTCGTATATCTGAGAAACTATTAGAGCTAGAATCTTCAAATTTTACTGAAGAACATTTAGAGAATTACGGGCGGACTTTCAATGGGGGGCTTGGCACTTTCCATATGAATTAAATACAAAATTTTGTATATCTGGGAAACTATTAGATTATTCAAATTTTTCATAGATTAAATTAAAATCTTAATTAACGTTCGGAATAATTTAATTTGCGTGGAATCTCCCATATGTAACAAATTGTATATCTGGAAAACCATTGTAGTTAGAATCATCAAAATCGTTAAGTGGGTTTCTTATTTATATTGCTTTTAGGGTAGCACAGCACACTGGTTATAGCTAGTAATTTTATTTGTTTTGTTTTTACGTTATTGATAATTTTCTTGATGCAAAATTTGTTAGAAACTGATTTTCTGCAAGATCTTTTATATGGAGGATAGGGTTAAATATCGGCAGATACTTGTAAAACTTGGAGAAAGGATTTGTTTTTAATTTTTAAGAATTTTTTATTCATCCCTGCATAATTTCTCACACAACTTTTGAGCTTGCTCTGTTTTGTTGTTATAAACAATATATTTGCTTCCAAAATCCCATTTTCTGATCTCTTGGATTCCGTTTTTATTTAAAATCGTTGTAAATTTAAAAACTAAACAGTCGATTTTAAACCGCCGCCGACATATTTAGTGTCAGTCACCGCCGCCGTTAATATTTGTCGGCGCAGGGCTCTGATGGCGAGCGATAAAAATACGCCAAAAATGCGAGACCAGCTGTTTTTGCGCATTTTTTTATCAACGAAAACGTCATTATCACAAAAAAGTCAAATTCGTTTTTCTATATATTTTGCAGCAACAACAATTTTATAAAAGTGAGCGAAAAAATAATTATTTATTAAACAAAAATAACAATAAAAAAACTAACAACAACTAATAAATATAAACAAGTTTTTCCAATAAACAAAGAGTGAAAAATAAAACAACAAAGCAAATGACATAAACAAAGCGAAAAAATAACTTAATTTGACACCAATTGATAAAAATCAGTAGAACCTCCAAGAAAAAAAAGCAATAAGAAAAAAATCAAGAAAAATAAATGGAGTTATGGCTGAACTGGAACAATTGGAAGCATGTCGTATTTGTGTAAACTGTTTTCCTTTACAAGAAATGGATTTCATCAATATTTTCCAGCCAAATGAAGAATTTCAGCAAGAACTCGATTTCATACAGGGCGAAATACGACAGTGGCAACTTAAAATACAAGCCGATGATGGTCTGCCACAGCGCATTTGTGCAAATTGTTTTGCCAAGTTTTGCAGCATAGAGGCCTTTCGCAAGGAATGTGAAGCGGCCCAGGAAAAGCTATTGCAGACCTTAATGCAGCAAAGCTCTGCTAATGAGCCGGAGGTCCAAAATGTAATTAAGAACCTAGAGACACCGCTGCCTTTGGTGGGTAATTACGATAGCGGCAGTGTGGTATTGGATACTGCCAACAATGTTTTGGTCTCTTCCGTGAATGTAACACAGTCGGATGTATCGCTTAATGATTTTCCTGTATTCGATCAACAATTTTCCCATTTCGATAATCCCGCTCTAATGGATGCCTCTTCCACTTTATTGGATAGTAATTTGATAGCTGCTGATACTTCCCAGGAATTGGGCTTTTTACCGTCACAAAATCTATTTACATTTGAGACTGCCGAATCACCCACTACGGGTACACTGCCATTAGTTGAGACTGAAACGACGTCCATGATGAATGATATAATGCCGGTAAAGCCGGAAGAGGTTGTTGGAGGTGGAGGAGCAGTAGGTGGCGGCGTTGGGGATATAATTATAAAACAAGATCTCGAAGATATGTTACAGCGCAGTATTATACCAACTAACACCAAATTAACACAACAAAGAGTAGTAACTGCAGGAGTAGAAGGTGGTGGGGAACAAAAGTCGAATAACAGCAATGCGGTGACCAACAAAATGGAATCACAGGAGGTTAAAAAAGTAACAGGAAATCAATATATTAATAATAATTATACTATAAGAGGAAGGAATGGTAAGTTATTGAACATTTTCTATGGAAAATGGAAAAAAAAAAACAGAAATTTTAATAAATTTTCTACTGAAATTTGGAAATATTGAAAAATTTATAATGAAATTTTTTTTTTTTTTGAAATTTTTTTATCGAAAACAGAAAATTTGAGTTTTTTTTATGAAAAATATAAAATTTTTAAAAAAGTTTTATTGAAAATGATAATTTTTTATTGAAAACAAATATTTTGAAATTAAATTTTGAAAAAAGTATAAAAATTGAAAATATTTTTTATTTTTTTAAATCGAAAAATTTTGAAATTTTTCTATAAAAATCGAATGTTTGTTAAAAATTTTCTTAAAAATCGAACATTATTTGAAAAATTTTATAAAAAAAATTTTAATTTTTTCTTCCAGACTATACCACCATAACCTTCATAAATCGTGAGGACACTAACTCCGACATGGAATGCGATGACTCTGATATGAATGCCCGTTTAAAGGGTTTATCTTATGCTTGCCATTATTGCTTCTGTCCCGAAACAGGACCCATCGAACATCTCGTCTTCCCCAATGAAGATGCTCTATCACAGCATTTTTTCGACATACACGATCCCAATCGCCCATACACTTGCCCCAAATGTCCACAATCCTATAAAACTCAATTGTTACGTGACAATCACGTTCGCCTAATACACAAAATCACCGAAATACAAACTTGCAATTATTGTCAGAAACGTTTAAAAGGCTCTACAGATGTACATCAATATAATTGCCAATATGTGGGTGACTGGGAGTGTCAACATTGTAAGGAGAAATTCCCACAAACACCTCTCTATCGTTTTCGTTTGCATCAACGTCAACACGAACGCATTAAACAATTCAAGTGTCGTTTGTGTGAACGTACATTTATGAGAAAAGCCAACTTGGAGGCTCATCAAAGAATGCACAAGGCGGAAGTGCAGTCCACATACTCTTGCAATATTTGCAAAGCTAGTAAGTAGTTCTCAAGAAATCTCATTAAATAAATCTTAACAATAAATATCGATTATATTGTGTTATTGTTATATTAACCTTGTGTATTTTAATAGATTTTGTCGATGACTATGAGCTAAAACGTCATAAGTATCAACAACACAATGCAGAGGCCCCTCTCAAGTGTAAATTTTGCCATAAAGGTATTAAAATCAATTATAAACTATTCACTATGGTTTCATTAAAACACCCACAATATATGTTTTAGGTTTTTCTTCCATTGTATTTTTACAACGCCATATGAATCAATATCATCCAGACAATGCAAAAAATCATCACAATAACAACAACAACAATAATAATACCTGTTCTTCTACTGCTTCGTCTTCAACATCATCATCTGCATTGAACTCACCTACCGAGTTGCAACACACTTGTTTGAATTGTAATATGGGTTTCAAAACTTTACAAAAATTACAAAATCATTTACTATTGGGTCGTGACAAAAATGGCAATTGTTTGTATAATGCTTGCAATAAACAGGAGCGTCGTAAACTTCAGCGTCAGGGTGTTTATCCTTGTTTTCATTGTCCGCGTCGTTTTCATTTGAGGTCTCAGTTAGATAAACATTTGAATACTCATGATGCTCGTTTGCGGCCCTTTCAGTGCGAACAATGTGTTACACGCTGTCGCACTAGCTGTGAATTGAAACAGCATGTAAATGTGGCCCATTTGAATATTAAGGCCTTTTCTTGCGATAAATGTGGTAAAAGTTTTGGCTACAAAAAGGATCTAAGGGATCATATGCTTTTTCATGCAGGTGAGTTTTATTTGTTTGAATTAAACGCTATACACTAGAGAATAGACAAGAATATAGACAATAGAATAGACTAGACTATAGACTACAGAATAGACTAGACTATAGACTAGACTTTAGACTAGACTATAGACTAGACTTTAGACTAGACTATAGACTAGACTATAGATGAGACAATAGACTAGACTATAGATGAGACAATAGACTAGACTATAGACTAGACTAGACTAGACTATAGACTAGACTATAGACTAGACTATAGACTAGACTATAGACTAGACTATAGACTAGACTATAGACTAGACTATAGACTAGACTATAGACTAGACTATAGACTAGACTATAGACTAGACTATAGACTAGACTATAGACTAGACTATATACAGACTATAGACTAGAACTAGACTAGAATAGCCTAGACTATAGACTAGACTATAGACTAGAACTAGACTAGACTATAGACTAGACTATAGACTAGACTATAGACTAGACTATAGACTAGACTATAGACTAGACTATAGACTAGACTATAGACTAGACTATGACTAGACTATAGACTAGACTATAGACTAGACTATAGACTAGACTATAGACTAGACTATAGACTAGACTATAGACTAGACTATAGACTAGACTATAGACTAGACTATAGACTAGACTATAGACTCGACTATAGACTAGACTATAGACTAGACTATAGACTAGACTATAGACTAGACTATAGACTAGACTATAGACTAGACTATAGACTAGACTATAGACTAGACTATAGACTAGACTATAGACTAGACTATAGACTAGACTATAGACTAGACTATAGACTAGACTATAGACTAGACTATAGACTAGACTATAGACTAGACTATAGACTAGACTATAGACTAGACTATAGACTAGACTATAGACTAGACTATAGACTAGACTATAGACTAGACTATAGACTAGACTATAGACTAGACTATAGACTAGACTATAGACTAGACTATAGACTAGACTATAGACTAGACTATAGACTAGACTATAGACTAGACTATAGACTAGACTATAGACTAGACTATAGACTAGACTATAGACTAGACTACTAGACTAGACTATAGACTAGACTATAGACTAGACTATAGATTAGACTTTATACTGTAGACTACACTAATAACTAGACTATGGAATAGACTATAGACCACACCATAGACTAGAGTATTGACTAGAATATAAAGTGAACTAGAATAAAGACATTAGACTATAGATTAGACCTCAAACTATAGTCCAGACTATAGTACAGACTATAGTAATGACTATAGTAATGACTATAGTATTGACTATAGGACAGGTTATAGTACCAGACTATAGTACATACTATAGACCAGACTATAGTACATACTATAGACCAGACTATAGTACATACTATAGACCAGACTATAGTTCAGACTATAGTCCAGACTATATTACAGACTATACTACAGACTATAGTACAGACTATAGTACAGACTATAGTACAGACTATAGTACAGACTATAGTCCAGACTATAGTCCAGACTATAGTACAGACCATAGTACAGACTATAGACCAGACTATAGTACAGACTATAGTACAGACTATAGTACAGACTATAGTTCAGACTATAGTCCAGACTGTAGTACAGACTATAGTCCAGACTATAGTACAGACTATAGTACATACTATAGTACAGACTATAGTACAGACTATAGTACAGACTATAGTACAGACTATAGTGCAGACTATAGTACAGACTATAGTCCAGACTATAGTGCAGACTATAGTCCAGACTATAGTGCAGACTATAGTCCAGACTATAGAATAGTTTCTTTTAATATCGAAAATTTCATTTTTTTAGAAATCAATGTGCACTGCACCGAAGAAGGTTGTGATTATGTGTGTAAAAATGAAAAGGCTTTAAATGATCATATACGTCACAAACATCGTTTATTGTCTTGCGAATATTGCCAGGAACAGTTTACCAGACAAAAATTAACAGGTATTTTGATTAATTCACAAAAGAAGAATAAGAAATATTTAAGATTTTTGCATTTTTTTCCTGCCATTACAGCTCATTTACGTAAAGTACATCGTGCCGAAATTGATGTAGAATTAGCTGGCGAATCTGATAACTATTATAAATCTCAATTACTTAATAATAACAATGATATTACACAAATCTCGTTTAATTTACTTAATACTCAACAGCAACAAACACAACAACAGCAACAAGAGCAATTAACAAATAATACATCAACACAACTGCCACTAACTTCATCATCATCAGCGGTAGTTTCATCTCAAACTTTAAATGCGGTTATATCAAGCTCATCATCGAATACTTTGACAACTACATCAGCATTATTAACTATGAACACATTACTTACAGCTTCACCCACCATTACATCATCATCATCATCAGCTGTTTCATTAACATCTTGTTTAACACCCACCATAACAACAAAACAAGGTACTAATTTAATTACTAATACTACTTCCATTTCTACACACAATCTTTTAAATGATGTTGATCATCATCATGATCAATTGTGTGCCATGTTTGCAACAGATCCTCATGATTCAAATACCAATACCACTTTAGCTTTAAATGGTTTGGTCTCTAATGTACATGATGATTTAAATTTAGTGACCAATGATGCTACCAATATGTTTTTGGTGCCCACAACATCATCCACATCAAATGACAACCAATTAGATCAGTATTTTATGGCCTCTTTAATTGATACTGAACAAGAAATCATTGTTACATAGCATCAAATATTTTAAATTGAATTATACATATAATTGTAGTGAAATGAAAACAAAACAAAAACAAATTAAGTAGAAATTTCTAAAACCCAGTAAAATGAAAGCACTGAATTTCTAAAAAGCTTTTATTATATAAACATTTTTTTTTTATAAATTTAATAACTTTTTTACCACAATTTAATATTTATATTATTAAGCTTATAGTTTAGAGAAACCTTCCCCCTCTCAACCCTTTTTTTATACACTTATTTTAAAAACCAACAACCAACTTTTTAACAACTCTAGCGTACTTTTACAAAAAGGCTTTTATACTTAAACAAATTTATATATTTAAAACTCATTTCCATTTTTTTATATAAAAAAAAATCTCTTGAAAGTATTTATTAAGTGAAAAAACAAATTCATTTTACCTTGCCCCACCATTCCCCACTCAGCACGTAGAAAAATTTGATTTTTATACATTTTTATTTTAGGATTTTTAAAAAATCTAACTAATCTTTTAATTTTTTAAAAATTTTAAATCTTTTTCGTTAATTTATTTATATTTATTTGCCAAATTATTAACAAAATTTTAACTACTAACACCAATTGAAACATAGATATTTGTAGAACTATGGAAATTATATTATTTTTAAAAGAAATAGGTTTAATGTTGCAATTAATCTGAAGAAAATCTTCAGAAAACTGCTTAGAATTTTTGTATGATTAGTATAAGATTATAATCAAACTATAATACGGATTTTAGTTAAACTATAGTTAGGTTTATAGTTAAACTTTAGTCCAAACTATAGTTCAGACTATACCTCAGATTATAGTTCAGATAATATATTCAAGCTATATTACGGATTATACTTTGACTGTAGTTCACTCCTTAGTTAAGAACATAGTTCAAACTATTCTTCTGGATTTTTCTATACTTAAGAATATAGTAGAGATTATAGTCCAGGCTTCTGAACTGTAGCCCAGACTATAGTCCAGACCATTGTTCAGGCTATAACCTGAACTATAGTCCAAACTGTAGATTTGATTATAGGCCGGGCTATACACTACGCTATAGCTCAGGAAATATACTCGACTATTGTCCAAGCTATAAATTAGACTATAGTTCTTCATACAGACTAGACTATAGTTCAGACAATATACAAGACTATAGTCCATACTGTGCTCTGGCTGGTGTATAGACTAGACTATAATCCAGACTTTAGACTAAACTAGAGTCTAGACTATAGACTAGACAAGAGTCCAGACTATAGACTAGACTATAGTCCAAATTATAGACTACACTAAAGTCTGGACTATAGACTAGACTATAGACTGGACTATAGACTAGACTATTGTCGAGACTGTAGACTACACTATTGCCCAGACTATCGACTAGACTATCAACTAGACTATCGGCTACACTCCAGTCTATAGTCTGGACTATTGTCCAGACTATAGACTGGACTATTGTCCAGACTATAGACTGGACTATTGTCCAGACTATAGACTGGACTATAGTCTAGTCTATAGCCTGGACTACAGTCCAGACTATAGAATAGACTATAATCCAGACTGTACACTAGTCTATAAAATACTTTAAGTCCACTATAGTCCAGACCATAGTCTAGTTTATAGTCTGGACTACAGTCCAGTCTATAGTCTAGTCTACAGTCTGGACCAAAGTCTAGTCCACAGTCTTGACTATAGTCTAGTCCATAGTCTCGACTATAGTCTAGTCTATAGTCTAGTATATAGTCTAGTCTATGGTCTCGACTATAGTTTAGTCTATAGTCTCGACTATAGTTTAGTCTATAGCCTGGACTATAGTCTAGTCTATAGTCTGGAATATAGACTAGACTATGGTCCAGACTAAAGACTAGATTATAGTCCAGACTATAGACTAGACTATAGTCCAGATTATAGACTAGTCTATAGACTAGACTATAGTCCAGATTATAGACTAGACTATAGTCTAGACTATAGTCCAGACTATGGACTAGACTATAGACTAGACTATAGTCCAGACTATAGACTAGACTATAGTCCAGACTATAGACTAGAATATAGTCTATACTATAGTCCAGACTATAGACTAGTCTATAGTCCAGACTATAGACTAGACTATAGTCCAGACTATAGAGTAGACTGTGGTCCAGACTAAAGACTAGATTATAGTCCAAACTATGGACTAGACTTTGCTCCAGACTATAGACTAGACTATAGTCCAGACTGTAGACTAGACTATATTCAGGCCTTTAGAATAGACTATAGTACTGACTATAAACCAGACTAAACTATAAACTAGACTATAGTCTAGACTACAGTATTATAGTTCAGACTATAGACTAGACTATAGTCCAGACTATAGACTAGACTATAGACTAGACTATAGTCTGGACTATAGTCTAGTCTATAGTCTAGTCTATAGTCTGGACTATAGTCCAGACTATAGACTAGACTATAGTCCAGACTATAGATTGGACAGTTTTTGGTTTTACTAGCATTTTTCTTGGCATTTCAGTTTTTTTGAAATATTTTTACAAAAGATTTGAATTTACTAAATTATAAACCCCACTATTTATACGAATTGTTTATAAAAATTTATACAAAATATTATTATAATACAATATAGTAATTGTTATTTAATTAGGCTTAACTTTTTTCAAAATTTTAGTTGAAAAATTATTAAACTAACTACCAGTATTCTTATTTAAATCAAAAATTTTGTTTAGATTCAAAACTTTTGTTTGTAAATCCTAAAGAGTGATACTTAAGCGTTAAAGAAAAAGTGAAGCGAATAGGAAAATGTAGGAAAATTATTGTGAAATTGTTCCTTTTACTTTATCTTTGACATTACAAATCTGTCAGTTAAAATTTGTTTAGAATCTGAAACTAACTTAACATTAACTTTATTTGAATATAAAATATAGCTAAAAATTTGTTTTAACATTATCTATTTGCTAAAGTAAAAATTTCCTCTTTTTTTTTGTAGATTATTTGATTTAGGTTCTTATTGCAATAATCTTAAATCTTAGAATGTTTAATAGTACTCGAAATTAACTATTTTTGAAAACATATTGGAATTTCTTTAACTGATTAACAAAATGTTATCTAAATAACAATTTTATTCATTTCCTTTTCAAACTAAATTGCAAGTTTTGTTAGATATTTTTTATTTTCTCTCTTTCTCTTTCTTGTTTTTTTTTTTTTTAATTTAAACCCTTAACACTTGAATTGCCGTCTTTCCTGCCCTTAAACCATTTATAATTTATTTTATTTTTTCTTTTATAAAAAAGATCTTAAACTTATTATTTCCATAACTCACTCTCTAACACACGTTATTATTATTATTCCCTAATCTTATCACCTCAATAGTATTATTAATAAGGAAAACAAATACAACTTTAACAAATCAAAATCAAATACAAAATTAGTTCTAAATATTGTTAGAAAACAAAAAACAAAAAATGCAACCGCCTCATTAGAGGCAAATCATATTATTACATTAGTTTTATTAAGTAGTTTTTTAAAACAATAATGTATGAGTAAATTGTATTGAATTAAATGGAACGAAAAGAGAAATAAAAAGAAATACAAATCAAACATCCAATCAACCTTAAATCATACATTTCTAACAAAATCCCTGATCTTTACAAGAGCCAAGTTAAATTATAAAAAAAAAAAAAAAAAATAATAAAAATAAATTGCAACAATTTAACAAATTAGTTTTTAAGTGTAATTACTTAAAATGCTAAGCAAATAAAAAGAAACAAAATACAATACAACAACAACAACAACAAAATATAATAATTTACTATTAAGAAACCTAAACTCTCTCCCAATTTTTTTTGATAAATAAATTGAAAAAAAAAAAACAAACTCAACTCAAAAAAATATGCCGGCGTTTCATTTTAAATTCATAAATTAACAATATTTCAGACTATACACTAGACTATGGTCCAGACTATAGAATAGACTATGAATATATTATAGTCCGGACTATAGAATTGAATATAGTCTAGACTATAGAGCAGACTATAGCCTATTATAGTCTAGACTATAGAACAGACTATAGAATATACCATAGTCAAGGCTATAGAATAGTCTATAGTCTGGACTTAAGAATAGATTATAGTCTGGACTATAGAATAGACTACAGTCTGGACTATAGAATAGACTACAGTCTGGACTATAGAATAGACTACAGTCTGGACTATAGAATAGACTACAGTCTGGACTATATAATAGATTATAGTCTGGACTATAGAATAGGCTACAGTCTGGACTATAGAATAGACTACAGTCTGGACTATAGAATAGACTACAGTCTGGACTATAGAATAGACTACAGTTTGGACTAAAGAATAGACTATAGTCTGGACTATAGAATAGACTACAGTCTGGACTATAGAATAGACTATAGTCTGGACTATAGAATAGACTATAGTCTGGACTATAGAATAGACTATTGTCTGGACTATAGAATAGACTATAGTCTGGACTATAGAATAGACTATAGTCTGGACTATAGAATAGACTATAGTCTGGACTATAGAATAGACTATAGTCTGGACTATAGAATAGACTATAGTCTGGACTATAGAATAGATTATAGTCTGGACTATAGAATAGATTATATTCTGGACTATAGAATAGACTATAGTCTGGACTATAGAATAGATTATAGTAGGGCTATAGAATGGACTATAGTCTGGACTATAGAATAGACTCTAGAATAGACTATAGTCTGGACTATAGAATAGACTATAGTCTGGTCTATAGAAAAGACTATAGAATAGACTATAGAAAAGAATATAGAATAGACTATAGAATAGACTATAGTCTGGACTGTAGAATAGACTAAAGTCTGGACTATAGAATAGACCATAGTCTGGACTATAGAATAGACCATAGTCTGGACTATAGAATAGACTATAGTCTGGACTATAGAATAGGCTATAGTCTGGACCATAGAATAGACTATAGTCTGGACCATAGAATAAACTATAGTCTGGACCATAGAATAGACTATAGTCCGGACTATGAGTAGACTATAGTCTGGACTATAAAATAGAATATAGTCTGGACTATAGAATAGTCTATAGTCTGATCTTAAGAATAGACTATAGTCTGGACTACAGAATGGCCTATAGTCTGGACTATAGAATAGACTATAGTCTGGACTATAGAATAGACTATAGTCTGGACTATACAATAGACTATAGTCTGGACTATAGAATAGACTATAGTCTGGACTATACAATAGACTATAGTCTGGACTATAAAATAGACTATAGTCTGGACTATACAATAGACTATAGTCTGGACTATAGAATAGACTATAGTCTGGACTATAGAATAGACTATAGTCTGGACTATAGAATAGACTATAGTCTGGACTATAGTCTGGACTATAGAATAGACTATAGTCTGGACTATAGAATAGACTATAGTCTGGACTATAGTCTGGACTATAGAATAGACTATAGTCTGGACTATAGAATAGACTATAGTCTGGACTATAGAATAGACTATAGTCTGGACTATAGAATAGACTATAGTCTGGACTATAAAATAGACTATAGTCTGGACTATAGAATAGACTATAGTCTGGACTATAGAATAGACTATAGTCTGGACTATAGAATAGACTATAGTCTGGACTATAGAATAGACTATAGTCTGGACTATAGAATAGACTATAGTCTGGACTATAGAATAGACCATAGTCTGGACTATAGACTAGACTATAGTCTGGACTATAGAATATACTATAGTCTGGACTATAGAATAGACTATAGTCTGGACTATAGAATAGACTATAGTCTGGACCATAGAATAGACTATAGTCAGGACTGTAGAATAGACTATAGTCTGGACTATAGAATAGACTATAGAATAGACTATAGTCTGGACTATAGAATAGACTATAGTCTGGACTATAGAATAGACTACAGTCTAGACTATAAAATAGACTATACTCTAAACTACAGAACAGACTATAGTCAAAACTATAGAATAGACTATAGCCTTGAATATAGTCCAGACTATAGCCTTGACTATAGCCTTGACTATAGCCTTGACTATAGTCCAGACTATAGCCTTGACTATAGTCCAGACTATGACTTTAGTCCAGACTATAGTCATGGCTTTACTCCAGATTATATCATTGACTATAGTCCAGACTATAGCATTGACTATAGTCCAGACTATAGCATTGACTATAGTCCAGATTACAGACTATACTAGACTATAGTCCACATTATATGCTAACCTATAGTTCAGATTAGAGACTAGACTATAGTCCACACTAAATACTAGACTATAGTCTTCACTATAGACTCATTAAGTTAACAAATCAATTTTCGATTCTCCACAACCCCTGGCCCTCCCATTCATTCTTTGTACACATTTCTAATTAAAAAAACAACATAATTTTAAAATCAAAGACCCTAAAAATTTTTGATAACATTTTGTTGGTTTGATTTACGTTTGTTAAAATAATCAATTTTATTGCATTCTTTAAGAATTTCTGTTATTTTATTATTATTTTTTTCTGTTTACTGATAGCTAATGACGTTAAACTTTATTAAGCTTTTTATTCAAGTTTCAGACTTGTCTGTGTTTGGGGGGAAATCATGGTAAACATTTGTTTTTTTTTTATTTAAATTGTTTTTTATTAGTTATTTAATTTTTTATATAAATTTAATATACAAATACATAATTGCTAAATCAATAAATAAACTTAAACTTATAACAAATAATTAGGTTTACAATAAAGTTTTTAAAGAGGAAAAAGTTCTTCATTTAAGCTAAAAAATCCTGACTTAGAGAAAAGCTTTTACAACTAAATTATCTGTTTAAAAGGAAAATAAGCCAAAAGTGCTTTCAATAAATGACAAAATGTCCTTAAAATAAAAGATTTTAAGGACATTATGCTTTTTGTAAAAGTTTTTGTAAATTTTATTTAAAAAATTTATTTCTTCCAATCTTTACATGAAAGAAACTTTTGCACTAAAAGCATTCTATAAAAGAAACTTTAACTATAGCTTTCTATAAAAGATGCTTTATTACTAAAAGCTTTCTTTAAGAATTGATTTTTTCTAAAAACTTTCTATAAAAAAGCAGTTATTCTAAAAGCTTAGTATAAAAAATTTTGGTTTAAAAAAGCTTTTCAAGTACTTCTATTTCATTTACATGAAAGAAACTTTTGCACTAAAAGCATTCTATAAAAGAAACTTTAACTATAGCTTTCTATAAAAGATGCTTTATTACTAAAAGCTTTCTTTAAGAATTGATTTTTTCTAAAAACTTTCTATAAAAAAGCAGTTATTCTAAAAGCTTAGTATAAATTTTTTTGGTTTCAAAAAGCTTTTCAAGTACTTTTATTTCAAAAGCTGCTTGAAAGCTCTTCTTAAGAAAAGACCTTATTAAAATTTTAATTTCTGGAAACTTTAATTCCCTCAAACAGTTCGAATCACAAAAGTTCAATCATTGCATTCCATTTTTTGTACCCATAACTTTCTTTAAATTTCTTTGAATTGATACCGATTAGGAACAAATTCCAAATAATATTCCTAGAATTTAAAATTAAAGCATCATGGTTTATGATCTTTGCTCCTTTTTAGTTATCAAATTTTAACTCATGGTAGAAGTTTTTGTTTTTTTGACTAAATCACTTTTAGTTTGAAATGAAAATTTCAAGATAACAATAACGAGTTATTAAATTTAGGTCAATATTTGTTTAGACTTTAACACTTATAGGCCCAATATTAAGCGAGTGGGGGAGAGGTGTTCTTAGATACTGTTATGCCGTGTGAAACTTAGCGAACTATTGTTCAAAGAGAGGGTTTGAGGGTTCTTACGACATATGAAGAGGTTTTGTGGTAATTTGTTAAACAGTCAGACTTTTTATATGTCCGTCTTACTGCTAAAGGTACAAGTGGTCCTTCTGATTTCCTGTTAAAGGTAGGAAACTGTTCATCATACTCCCATCTTTCTGAAGTCACCAATGTATCCCTCGTTCCCTTTTAAGACATTCCCTCTGACTATCTCTTTTATAGTCTGTCTGTCTGTCTGTCTGTCTGCCCATTGAAAGCATAAGACTGTCCATTTGTCTTGACCGTTTTTCTGTTTAAAAGCTCTAAATTGACATCTTTTCTCACGTTTGTCTTAATATAGAAAGTATGAATTTGTGCGTCTTTCAGTCTATCTCCGAAATAGTCCACGAAATAGTCCACATTTCCGTCCGTCTGTCTTCTTGCACGATACTGTCCGTCCGTCTTTGAGTTTAAGGTACGAAATACTTAGTCCGTCTTTCTCTGTAATTGTTTGTTTAATGCACGAAATATTGCCCCCCTTTCCACCTGTCCGTCTATCTATTTAAGGAATAAAATTGTCCGTCCATATATTTCTTTTAAAGACAAGATTTTGTCCGTTTGTTCGTTTGTTGAAGAACCGAAACAAGTCCTTCTTTCCGTCCATCTGTCCTTATGTTGAAAGCTCAAAATTGTCCGTCCTTATTTCTATTCATGTAGTGAATTTGTTCGAGTTTCTGTTATAGGTAAGAAATTGTCCGTCCATATGTCTTTCTGTTTAAGATACGAATATGTCCTTCTCTCCTTTCATTGAATGACCAAAATTGTCCTTATTTTCGTTCATCTGTCCTTATGTTGAAAGCTCAAAATTGTCCGTCTGTATTCCTAGCTATGTCGTGAATTTGTCCGTCTGTTTAAGTCTCTAAATAGCCCACTTCTTTCTTTTAAAGTGAAGAAATTGTCCGTCAAAATTGTCTGTCCGTCTTTCTATTCATAACACGAATTTGTCCGTCTGTCGAAGTATCAAAATTTACCCCCTTTAAGGAACTTAATTGTCCGTCCATATGTCTTTCTGTTTAAGAAGCAAATTTTTCCGTCGATCCTTTTGTTAAGGAACCGAAATATTTCTTCTCTACCTCCGTCTGTCTTTCTGCTGAAATACAAATTTCAGTACAAAATGGGAGGATTGAAGATTTGTCAGAGTTTAGGATTTTTTTAGGAACACTTTTCTATTGAAAGCACTTTTTCTATTTTTTAGTTTAAGACTGATTTTAACTTTTAAATTTAAGAACTTTTTTTCTTTAAAACTTGTTAACTTTGATAATCTTCTCTTGGGTTTTTAATTTATAACATTTTCACCAATTGTTTAACTTAAATTCTAGTATAATTTCACTGTATATTCACGATTTGTTTTAAGAATACTTTTAAACAGTTTCTTATATGCTAAATGTTAACCTTAACATTGTAGTAATCATTACAATTTTCCATTTTCGGTTTCACTTACATTAAATTTAGGACGAAAACACACCTCTAAAGAAACTTTTCCTTAAGCATTGCTTCAATAATTGCTTTCCTTAAAAGAGTTATTTTCCTGCTTCACTCTTTCAAAAGAAAAACGCCTCGGTATCATCAGTATTCTCACAATTACTCAAACTCCTTTCGAATTTACGTATGCGCTGATACCATTCCGGATCTGTTTTACACACTTCCTCAGGACGACCGCCATTATAACGATAAAGATATTCCGTTATACCCTGACCCTGCACACCATTAACAGTGCAGGAAACAAATTGATTATAAACCTTGGACTCCCAATTGCCGCCTACATAACGTAGGGCATTATCTTCTTCCTTAATTTGTACAAAATATTTGCCCGCATCGGTGTGAACTATAAAATTTTGATGTTTAGGGGGAACACCCTTTTCACCATAGGAATAGAGTTCGAAATTACATTTGGTAATAGGCTTATACTCGCCCTTTTTGCTGCATATATAACCCACTTTGAGTGAGGATAAGAAGAAGGAGGGTTGTGAGAGATTACCCACCACCATGCTGGTGCCATCCTCTAGGAAAAGAGCAAAATAAACATAACGATTAATGGTGGAAAGGCATCTTTCGGTGCCGAAACTATGATCTCTAAAACCATTCATTCTTAAGGCTAGCAATTTATCATCCACTTTAATGTCTCCGGTAATAAAACCACTTTGTTCGTAATGAGTGCGTTTCTCCAAAATAGTATCCACACTTTTAAGCATCATATAGAAAGATTCATTCCAGGCTTCACGGGCTATAGAATCCGCTATCACCGAGGGACTTAGATCACGGTTGTAATCGAAATGGCTAGTTTCCGAGTGAAATTCCAAGTCTAAATTAACTTTTACCAAGGCACCATTCTCCACTGAAGCCTGCTTAAGTTCTCCTTCATACTTAATGCACCAAAGTTTCATGGGTTCCTTGGGATAGATGTGGTAACCATTGCCCTTAAACTCTGAACTTTCCTCATCACCATTGGTGGTGAAATATAACATATCAGGTAAATTGGGTGAAGCCAAGAGGCCATACTCGGGCAGCCATAAATACAAAGCAGCACGATTGACGCCTCTACGTCTGCGCTCCAAGCTAACCATTAACTTTTGGCCCTTAGCATTGGCGGCCATAAACGAAACCACATCATATGACTTGGGATTATCAGACAAAACCTGAGGTTTATCCAATTGCTGCATGACCTCCTCCGTATGCTTTTCACTACTGTGATAGAAACGATGACGCAAACGTTTCAATACCACCAAAGCCAAAGCATATTTGAAATGATAAAACAGGGATTTGCGAGGATAAATGCCAAAGATTAAACTAGAGCGATGTCTTAAGATCAAAAACACCAAAATCAGCAAACCAAAGAATACCCCAAAAGTGCCGAATGAAGCCACTACTATATCAGCCATAATAACGTTTCTCTTCTCTCTGCAAAACTGTTCAAACTTGTCAACTCTAAAATCTTTAAACGACTGCTGCTTTTCGATTTTAATATCCACCGAAACACCTAAAACCTTCTAGTATATGGCTGTGCCTTTATTAATCTTTTGTTTTATAAAAAAAATCGTTTGACTTCTGTTTTCTTTTTTTTTCATACTTTCCGATAAGATTTCAATTTTTTTTATTATTGAGTATTCCCTATGTTTGTTTGATTTTTATTATATTTCTTCTTTATACCGCGTAATGATAAGCTTTTTTGTCCAGTTATTTGATTTTGCAAATACTACTTGTTTTTGTTCTCCCTTATTCTTAACTTATCTGGTTTCAATTATAAACTTTGAGATCTTTACGTTATTATTAACTAACTATTTTAAACTTTACCATAAACATTAAATGCCTATTCTTACAGTTTAGCTGTATTATCAAATGTTTGATATTGGTTACCAGGTTCTAAAATTTTGTTTTGTAGTTGTTAAGTAATCCTATATTGTTTTTATCTACAAATATAGTGATAATATTATAAATACTATTTGTAATCAAGTTTATGGTTATCGTAAACATTTTATGAATTGGGAAAATTCAATTTAAATTTGATTTATGACCTTAACACTTTACAGCCCTTCATTTTCGAAATTATTCATACTTTTTGTGTGAGAAATCTTTGAGATTTAAAGTCCATTTATAACTATCAAATACTCCAGACTAAATAGTATTTTTGCTAGCATATCTAAAAAGTTCTAGGCTGGTCCAAAGCAGTCCTCCAGCAATTAACTTTCTGTCTCATATTAGGGGGTTTAATCGAATTTCTGTTCCCTCTTCAAACCTTGACTAAATTTTCTAAACCGTGAATGTTTTATAGAAGTAGTCTGAAAGCAAAAGGTTCGATAAATTCTCATTTATTCTCACAATATTTGGATCATCACTCCGTAAAGATCGGAGTCATACTCATGCAAAGAATGCAACTCAGCAAGTTTCAGATGTTTGTTGGCGGACGATCTTCGGTTGCAATAAGATGATACTCTCGATCACCCTATGAATTTCTATGAGCCTGGACCGCTGCAATGTCATAATCGTTTCTGAACGACAAACTTGCATCGGCCAGGGAAAAGATCATTGGATTCAACATTTTCAACTGTCGTCTATCAAAGTAGTCTTTCCTAAAGCAGTTTCTGGATCGTTTTAGTTTCAGAATTTTGTACCCACAACATGAAGGATGAAGCCAATCATCCTTCAAATTGTCGTATCTTCTATCGTATTTCAATAGGTGTTCGTCTGAAAATAGTTTCGTTAGAACATCACCTATATGAAAAAAGAAAACTCGAGTTGTTGGAGATGCAAAATTTCAGCTAGTCGACTTTTCACAACAGAATGATCGAAGTTTTTCCATGATTTCGGAGCGTTAATATGCATAAAGGGTTTCACCCTTTAAATTGTCGCATCTTCCATCGTCTTTCAACAGTTGTTTGTCTGAATATACTATAGTTTCGGTAGAACATAACCCATAAGTAAGAAGAAAACTCTAGTTGTTGGAGCTATTTCCAAACTCCCCCAACGACCGATAAGATGCTAAATTTCAGCTGGTCGAAGAATCCTATAAAAGCCAACTTTTAACAACAGAATGATCGAAGTTTTTCCTTGATTTCGGAGCATTAATGTGCATTATGATTGGCTTCACCCTTTAAATTGTCGCATCTTCCATCGTCTTTCAATAGTTGTTTGTCTGAAAATAGTTTCGTTAGAACATCACCTATAAGAAAAAAGATAACTCGAGTTATTGGAGTTCTTTCCAAACTCCCCAACGACCGATAAGATGCTAAATTTCAGCTGTTCGAAGAATCCTATAGAGGCCTACTTTTCACAACAAAATAATCGAAGTTTTTCCTTGATATCGGAGCATTAATGTATCTACAAACTTAATTTTCCAGTTTGATCTAATCATTTCATAAATATAGTGAATTCTGAGAGTTTATCGACCGTCTCGTCGATGTACTTCCATACTCTACTTACAATCGTTGCATGGTTGGGACTGGGATGTTGGGTTCATTTTATTGAGGAATCTAAATGTATAAAACAGGGAATTTCGAGAGACATCTCATTAGATTGCTACTTAGAACTTCGTCAATGGCCTATACAACGTTTACACTAACTTCGAACAGTAGTAGCAGCATTTTATCTGATTGACTAACGAGAATTTTTGGTAGCACTTAACTTTCACACTCAACAATCTTTGATTTCAAGCTCAAAGCGTAGCAATTCGCCATACTCTAAATGGTCGACCATGCGTAGCTTCTCAACCTCAAAGTCTCAAATTTAGAGCTTTCCAACTTACCACAGCTTTACAACTCAATTGACGTTAACACAGGCCATTTCCTGAATCAAACAAGACGTTTAGAGCAGGGACTTATCATCACCCCCAATAGCTTCACAAGAAATCTTTTACTAATTTAGAGGAGCCCAGTTCAAAGCTTCTTAGCGTCACAGTCTCGGAATTATAGTTTTTCAAACTTGCCGCAGCTTTACAACTCAATTGACGTTAACAGAGACCTGAATCAAACAAGGCGTTCTAAAGCAGAGACTTATCATCCTCTCAACTATTACCTTTCTTAACTCTCCAGAAGATCGCAGCTAAGTTTAGACAGAATAGTTTAAGGAATAACACATTCCAGAGAATAACGCAAACCGTTTAAGGTCATTTAGCAAAAAGATTTTAAAGATCTTTTATTTAAAGAAACGTTTTTTTCTTAACAATTTTTGGACCAGGAACAGATTCAATGACTCACTTAAGCAACTTTCGTTTAAATTTTATTGTCATACACTTAAAGTGATTTAATCGATTTCTTGACACACATCTTAAAGATAACACTATTACACAACTTAAATACGATTATTAGGGTTGGTGGAACTTCCAGCTGCCACAACAGCTTCCTTCTTACGCTTCTTATCTTCTTTCGCAACACCCTCTTCGGCGGCAGCCTTACGTTTAGCGGCCTTCGCTCCTTTAGAAGTATTAGCACTTCTTACCGCAATCAAGGGTATAGATTGAGTAATAACGTTGTTAGTAGAACTTCGCGAATTAGTACTCATTATATCTAAACTTTCCAGCTGTTCGGTTTTAATAAAGTGATGAGACATCATTGGTGAAGGAGCTATCATTAGCAAATTATTGTTGGGAGTCTGGGAATTGTGATTGAATGTTAGTAATTGCTGCTTAACATTACGTTTATTGTCCAATGAACCATTGGTCAGGTTATGATTGGAACTGTTCGATAGATGACCATTTAAGGTGATGCGATTATTGTTATTGGGTTCATTTTCCTGTTTATCCTCCTGTTCCTTTTGCCATTCCAAAACACGTGTCAATAGCTTGATATATTTAATGGCTGAACGTAAAATTTCATTTTTGGAAAGTTTCTTATCTGGAGGATGTGTGGGTACTAGTTTCCTTAGCTCGGCAAAAGCACTGGAAACGTTCTGTTGACGCCAACGTTCTCGTGTGTTAGTGAACACCTTGCGTACCAAAGGAAAACCATTTTTGCCAAACACCTCAGGAGTGGTAGAGCCCACTTGACTAACAGGAGGTGAGGGTCCTATAGGCAAACCTCGGGAGGAGGAACTATGATTGCTAAGGGAGGCACCTTTTCGAAAAACAAAAGCAATATTAAAATATTATTTTCAAACTCCAATTTCATCTATAAAAACTACCTTCATTTAGTGAACCATTTAGCAAAACACAATTGCGAAACTCTTCCTCATCTTCTTCGGTATCATTTAAAGAGAAATCCGATAATTCAGCATCTGATAGATTTTCAGTTTTGGGATTTAAAAACGCGTGTGTTCCCCTGATTAAAGCTGGAGGATTACCTCTTATACCAGACGATCTCATGGGTAGCAAAACATTTTCCATGCTACAACTACTAGAAACCGTTGCAGTTTCTTTAACTGTTTCCTTTTCTGTAGACTCTACTGCTTGATTTGCTTTATTGGTTTCCATATTTAAGATTTTCTTAACCTGTTTATCTTCACCTTCTGACCAGGCCATTTCCTAAGAACTCCTGGTTTATATATTTGAAATTATTTAATTGCTGCCACTTTGTGTCCTTCCTGTTGTAGTGCAATCTCAATAATGTCCTTAATTCCAGTGTGTATGCCATATTTGTATGAAAATTTTCTACATACTTGTTGGGTGTTTTTTCAAAACCCACCCCACTATATTATTGAAAGAGGCGGAGTTTATTCCTGTAAAGTGTGTGTGTGTGTCAATATTAACTCAGAACGAGTGTTTGGATGCTGATAAGCTAACAACCCCTAATTGTTTGTCAATAAACCAGTGAGATATTTATATAGAAAGAAGTAAAATATTTGAAGGAAGGAAAGGCCCTTGAAGACAATTTCAAGGATTTTGGCACGTTTATATTTTCACACAGAGCTTGAGTAATTTTGCTGGGATATGTATCAGAAGTTTAGTGTGAGAATAATTCTGTAAAAGTAACTTGTATGAGAAATTTATAAAAGGAACTCTAGACTGTAGTCTCGAATAGAACTAGGCTATACAATAGACTAGAATATAGACTAGACTATAGACTAAACTATAGACTAGACTATAGACTAGACTATAGACTAGACTATAGACTAGGCTATAGACTAAAATATAGACTAGACTATAGACTAATCTATAGACTTGACTATAGATTAGAATATAGACTAGACTATAGACTAATCTATAGACTAGACTATAGACTAGCCTATAGACTAGACTATAGACTAGACCATAGACTATACTATAGAATAGACTATAGACGAGACTATAGACTAGACTATAGACTAGACTATGGACTAGACTATACTATAGAATAGACTATAGACCAGACTATAAACTAGACTATAGACTAGACTATAGACTAGACTATAGACTAGACTATAGACTAGACTATAGACTAGACTATAGACTAGACTATAGACTAGACTATAGACTAGACTATAGACTAGACTATAGACTAGACTATAGACTAGACTATAGACTAGACTATAGACTAGACTATAGACTAGACTATAGACTAGACTATAGACTAGACTATGGACTAGACTATAGACTAGACTATAGACTAGACTATAGACTAGACTATAGACTAGACTATAGACTAGACTATAGACTAGACTATAGACTAGACTATAGACTAGACTATAGACTAGACTATAGACTAGACTATAGACTAGACTATAGACTAGACTATAGACTAGACTATAGACTAGACTATAGACTAGACTATAGACTAGACTATAGACTAGACTATAGACTAGACTATAGACTAGACTATAGACTAGACTATAGACTAGACTATAGACTAGACTATAGACTAGACTATAGACTAGACTATAGACTAGACTATAGACTAGACTATAGACTAGACTATAGACTAGACTATAGACTAGACTATAGACTAGACTATAGACTAGACTATAGACTAGACTATAGACTAGACTATAGACTAGACTATAGACTAGACTATAGACTAGACTATAGACTAGACTATAGACTAGACTATAGACTAGACTATAGACTAGACTATAGACTAGACTATAGACTAGACTATAGACTAGACTATAGACTAGACTATAGACTAGACTATAGACTAGACTATAGACTAGACTATAGACTAGACTATAGACTAGACTATAGACTAGACTATAGACTAGACTATAGACTAGACTATAGACTAGACTATAGACTAGACTATAGACTAGACTATAGACTAGACTATAGACTAGACTATAGACTAGACTATAGACTAGACTATAGACTAGACTATAGACTAGACTAGACTAGACTATAGACTAGACTATAGACTAGACTATAGACTAGACTATAGACTAGACTATAGACTAGACTATAGACTAGACTATAGACTAGACTATAGACTAGACTATAGACTAGACTATAGACTAGACTATAGACTAGACTATAGACTAGACTATAGACTAGACTATAGACTAGACTATATAGACTATAGACTAGACTATAGACTAGTCTGACTAGACTATAGACTAGACTATAGACTAGACTTAGACTAGACTATAGACTAGACTATAGACTAGACTATAGACTAGACTATAGACTAGACTATAGACTAGACTATAGACTAGACTATAGACTAGACGATAGACTAGTAGACTAGACTATAGACTATACTAAATAGACTAGACTATAGACTACTATAGACTAGACTATAGACTAGACTATAGAGTAGACTATAGACTAGACTATAGACTAGACTATAGACTAGTCTATAGACTAGTCTGTATACTAGACTGTAGACTAGACTATAGACTAGACTATAGACTAGACTATAGATTAGACTATGGACTAGACTATAGACCAGACTATAGACTAGACTAGCTAGACTAGACTATGGACTAGACTATAGGCTAGACTAGACTATAGTCTAGACTAAGTATAGACTTTAGACTAGACTATAGACTAGACTATAAACTAGACTATATATGAGGTTAAGGAATACTTCAAATAACTTTCCATAAGTGTTGATAGCAAGCATCCCCTTATTCACTTGTTAATGCTGTTTCTATGTTCACACTACATTACTCACTCCTTTTAGCAAAAAGTGACCTTTTTAATCCTCTCAATTAATAAAATTCAATGTAGTTGATTATTGCTTCCTTATCGGCGTGTGTTAATAAACCAGTGCAAATCATATTATCGTTGTGATAATAAAGAGGCGTTGCAAAAACATGAGAAGGAGTATTAAAAAATGTTTGATAAAAAAGGAAAAATGTTGTTCCTTAAAAAGGGAAAATGTGAAAAAAGTCATTATAATTATGAAATTGTTACAATTGTTAAGTGGCCATTAGAAAAAACTGTGGGAAAACAAGGAAAAGTTTAATCCTTTTTTTACAGGATTTTCCACAATATTTGTAAATTATTAATTAATAAAAAATAGAAGAAATTCAAAAAATTTTAAAAAAATAAAAGAAAATTAATTTCTTTTAAAAAAATTTGAATTTTTGAAAATTTTACATTTTAGAAGTTCTTAAAAAAGTTAAAAAAGTTTTTATCTTTATCTGTAAACTCTATTTAATTTCATTCTAAAACTAGGATTTAACAAAATTTTTTATCTGTATTGCTAACACGTGCTTATTTGTTGTCACGTGTTGTTATTATTATTGATCATTTAAAGTCACTTTTTTACTTCATATATAAAACAGACTGCAATCCACAAATTTGATTTCTATTACTCAAAAAATAAACAAACAAAAAATCAACCCCCTTTTCTTCCCACTTTGTGGGAAGTTTTACTACGATTTACTACTAATTTGATATTGATATTTTTCTTCCTATTAGATTTTCATCTCCTGACGATATGAGATATATAATCCTATTAGTGACACAATTATGTGGCATAAGTTAAGAGAGCAACGGGTGTCAAAATATCTATTTAATTTAATCTAACGTGTGACTTTTTAGATGAACGTTTGTTGGGTTCTAATTAAAGGACATTTTGGTCTATTGCTTTCCTTCTCTTTCCCTCTTTGTTATAGTACTTTAGTTATCTAATAACTTGTGTATTTATTCATTACATATACGTTACTTTTTAACTGTGATACAGATTAAGAGCAGGTTCTCATGCCACAAATAGTTTGGTGGCTGTTGTCCGTTATTATCCTTAAATTAGTTGTTGATAGAGGGTGACAAATTGGTTTGAAGTGTTTTATTTGGGAATTTTAAGTCTATAGTGTAGTCTATAGTCTAGTCTATAGTGTAGTCTATAGTCTATTCTAGTGTAGTCTATAGTGTAGTCTATAGTGTAGTCTATAGTCTAGTCTATAGTCTAGTCTACAGTCTAGTATACAGTCTAGTCTATAGTCTAGTCTATAGTCTAGTCTATAGTCTAGTCTATAGTCTAGTCTATAGTCTAGTCTATAGTCTAGTCTATAGTCTAGTCTATAGTCTAGTCTATAGTCTAGTCTATAGTCTAGTCTATAGTCTAGTCTATAGTCTAGTCTATAGTCTAGTCTATAGTCTAGTCTATAGTCTAGTCTATAGTCTAGTCTATAGTCTAGTCTATAGTCTAGTCTATAGTCTAGTCTATAGTCTAGTCTATAGTCTAGTCTATAGTCTAGTCTATAGTCTAGTCTATAGTCTAGTCTATAGTCTAGTCTATAGTCTAGTCTATGTCTAGTCTATAGTCTAGTCTATAGTCTAGTCTATAGTCTAGTCTATAGTCTAGTCTATAGTCTAGTCTATAGTCTAGTCTATAGTCTAGTCTATAGTCTAGTCTATAGTCTAGTCTATAGTCTAGTCTATAGTCTAGTATATAGTCTAGTCTATAGTCTAGTCTATAGTCTAGTCTATAGTCTAGTCTACAGTCTAGTCTCTAGTCTAGTCTATAGTCTAGTCTATAGTCTAGTCTATAGTCTAGTCTTATCGTCTAGCTCTATAGTCTAGTCTATAAGTCTAGTCTATAGTCTGTCTACAGGTCTCAGTCTATAGTCTAGTCTATAGTCTAGTCTATAGTCTAGTCTATGAGTCTAGTCTATAGTCTAGGTCTATCGTCTAGTCTCTAGTCTAGTCTATAGTCTAGTCTTATAGTTCTAGTCCTATAGTCTAGTCTATAGTCTAGTTCATTAGTCTAGTTCATAGTCTAGTTCATAGTCTCGTTTCATAGTCTAGTCTAGAGTACAGTCTAGTCATAGTCAGTCTATAGTCTATCTATAGTCTAGTCTATAGTCTAGTCTATAGTCTAGCTCTATAGTCTAGTCTATAGTCTAGTCTATAGTATAGTTCTATAGTCTAGTCTATAGTCTAAGTCTATAGTCTAGTCTATTAGTCTAGTCTATTAGTCTAGTCTATAGTCTAGTCTATAGTCTAGTCTATAGTCTAGTCTATAGTCTAGTCTATAGTCTAGTCTATAGTCTAGTCTATAGTCTAGTCTATAGTCTAGTCTATAGTCTAGTCTATAGTCTAGTCTATAGTCTAGTCTATAGTCTAGTCTATAGTCTAGTCTATAGTCTAGTCTTAGTCTAGTCTATAGTCTAGTCTATAGTCTAGTCTATAGTCTAGTCTATAGTCTAGTCTATAGTCTAGTCTATAGTCTAGTCTATAGTCTAGTCTATAGTCTAGTCTATAGTCTAGTCTATAGTCTAGTCTATAGTCTAGTCTATAGTCTAGTCTATAGTCTAGACTATAGACTAGACTATAGACTAGACTATAGACTAGACTATAGACTAAACTATAGACTAAACTATAGACTACACTATAGACTATACTAGACTATAGACTATACTAGACTATAGACTATACTAGACTATAGACTAGTATATAGACTAGACTATAGACTAGACTGTAGACTAGACTGTAGACTAGACTAGACTATAGACTAGACTATAGACTAGACTATAGACTAGACTATAGACTAGACTATAGACTAGACTATAGACTAGACTATAGACTAGACTATAGACTAGACTATAGACTAGACTATAGACTAGACTATAGACTAGACTATAGACTAGACTATAGACTAGACTAGACTAGACTATAGACTAGACTATAGACTAGACTATAGACTAGACTATAGACTAGACTATAGACTAGACTATAGACTAGACTATAGACTAGACTATAGACTAGACTATAGACTAGACTATAGACTAGACTATAGACTAGACTATAGACTAGACTATAGACTAGACTATAGACTAGACTATAGACTAGACTATAGACTAGACTATAGACTAGACTATAGACTAGACTATAGACTAGACTATAGACTAGACTAGACTAGACTATATAGACTAGACTATATAGACTAGACTATAGACTAGACTATAGACTAGACTATAGACTAGACTATAGACTAGACTATAGACTAGACTAGACTATAGACTAGACTATAGACTAGACTATAGACTAGACTATAGACTAGACTATAGACTGGACTATAGACTAGACTATAGACTAGACTATAGACTAGACTATAGACTAGACTATAGACTAGACTATAGTCTAGACTAGACTAGACTAGACTAGTCTATAGACTAGACTATAGACTAGACTATAGACTATAGACTAGACTATAGACTAGACTATAGACTAGACTATAGACTAGACTATAGACTAGACTATAGACTAGACTATAGACTAGACTATAGACTAGACTATAGACTAGACTATAGACTAGACTATAGACTAGACTATAGACTAGACTATAGACTAGACTATAGACTAGACTATAGACTAGACTAGAGACTAGACTATAGACTAGACTATAGACTAGACTATAGACTAGACTATAGACTAGACTATAGACTAGACTATAGACTATATAGACTAGACTATAGACTAGACTAGAGTAGACTATAGACTAGAGTAGACTATAGACTAGACTAGACTATAGAGTAGACTATAGACTAGACTATAGACTAGACTATAGACTAGTCTATAGACTAGTCTGTATAGACAAGACTATAGACTAGACTATAGACTAGACTTTAGACTAGACTATAGACTAGACTATAGACTAGACTATAGACTAGACTATAGACTAGACTATAGACTAGACTATAGACTAGACTATAGACTAGACTATAGACTAGACTATAGACTAGACTATAGACTAGACTATAGACTAGACTATAGACTAGACTATAGACTAGACTATAGACTAGACTATAGACTAGACTATAGACTAGACTATAGACTAGACTATAGACTAGACTATAGACTAGACTATAGACTAGACTATAGACTAGACTATAGACTAGACTATAGACTAGACTATAGACTATACTATAGACTAGACTAGAGTAGACTATAGACTAGAGTAGACTATAGACTAGACTATCTATAGACTAGACTATCTAAAGACTAGACTATAGACTAGACTATAGACTAGACTATAGATTAGACTATGGACTAGACTATAGACCAGACCATAGACTAGACTAGCTAGACTAGACTATGGACTAGACTATAGGCTAGACTATAGGCTAGACTAGACTATAGTCTAGACTAAGTATAGACTTTAGACTAGACTATAGACTAGACTATAAACTAGACTATATATGAGGTTAAGGAATACTTCAAATAACTTTCCATAAGTGTTGATAGCAAGCATCCCCTTATTCACTTGTTAATGCTGTTTCTATGTTCACACTACATTACTCACTCCTTTTAGCAAAAAGTGACCTTTTTAATCCTCTCAATTAATAAAATTCAATGTAGTTGATTATTGCTTCCTTATCGGCGTGTGTTAATAAACCAGTGCAAATCATATTATCGTTGTGATAATAAAGAGGCGTTGCAAAAACATGAGAAGGAGTATTAAAAAATGTTTGATAAAAAAGGAAAAATGTTGTTCCTTAAAAAGGGAAAATGTGAAAAAAGTCATTATAATTATGAAATTGTTACAATTGTTAAGTGGCCATTAGAAAAAACTGTGGGAAAACAAGGAAAAGTTTAATCCTTTTTTTACAGGATTTTCCACAATATTTGTAAATTATTAATTAATAAAAAATAGAAGAAATTCAAAAAATTTTAAAAAAATAAAAGAAAATTAATTTCTTTTAAAAAAATTTGAATTTTTGAAAATTTTACATTTTAGAAGTTCTTAAAAAAGTTAAAAAAGTTTTTATCTTTATCTGTAAACTCTATTTAATTTCATTCTAAAACTAGGATTTAACAAAATTTTTTATCTGTATTGCTAACACGTGCTTATTTGTTGTCACGTGTTGTTATTATTATTGATCATTTAAAGTCACTTTTTTACTTCATATATAAAACAGACTGCAATCCACAAATTTGATTTCTATTACTCAAAAAATAAACAAACAAAAAATCAACCCCCTTTTCTTCCCACTTTGTGGGAAGTTTTACTACGATTTACTACTAATTTGATATTGATATTTTTCTTCCTATTAGATTTTCATCTCCTGACGATATGAGATATATAATCCTATTAGTGACACAATTATGTGGCATAAGTTAAGAGAGCAACGGGTGTCAAAATATCTATTTAATTTAATCTAACGTGTGACTTTTTAGATGAACGTTTGTTGGGTTCTAATTAAAGGACATTTTGGTCTATTGCTTTCCTTCTCTTTCCCTCTTTGTTATAGTACTTTAGTTATCTAATAACTTGTGTATTTATTCATTACATATACGTTACTTTTTAACTGTGATACAGATTAAGAGCAGGTTCTCATGCCACAAATAGTTTGGTGGCTGTTGTCCGTTATTATCCTTAAATTAGTTGTTGATAGAGGGTGACAAATTGGTTTGAAGTGTTTTATTTGGGAATTTTAAGTCTATAGTGTAGTCTATAGTGTAGTCTATAGTCTATTCTATAGTGTAGTCTATAGTGTAGTCTATAGTGTAGTCTATAGTCTAGTCTATAGTCTAGTCTACAGTCTAGTCTACAGTCTAGTCTATAGTCTAGTCTATAGTCTAGTCTATAGTCTAGTCTATAGTCTAGTCTATAGTCTAGTCTATAGTCTAGTCTATAGTCTAGTCTATAGTCTAGTCTATAGTCTAGTCTATAGTCTAGTCTATAGTCTAGTCTATAGTCTAGTCTATAGTCTAGTCTATAGTCTAGTCTATAGTCTAGTCTATAGTCTAGTCTATAGTCTAGTCTATAGTCTAGTCTATAGTCTAGTCTATAGTCTAGTCTATAGTCTAGTCTATAGTCTAGTCTATAGTCTAGTCTATAGTCTAGTCTATAGTCTAGTCTATAGTCTAGTCTATAGTCTAGTCTATAGTCTAGTCTATAGTCTAGTCTATAGTCTAGTCTATAGTCTAGTCTATAGTCTAGTCTATAGTCTAGTCTATAGTCTAGTCTATAGTCTAGTCTATAGTCTAGTATATAGTCTAGTCTATAGTCTAGTCTATAGTCTAGTCTATAGTCTAGTCTACAGTCTAGTCTATAGTCTAGTCTATAGTCTAGTCTATAGTCTAGTCTATAGTCTAGTCTATAGTCTAGTCTATAGTCTAGTCTATAGTCTAGTCTATAGTCTAGTCTACAGTCTAGTCTATAGTCTAGTCTATAGTCTAGTCTATAGTCTAGTCTATAGTCTAGTCTATAGTCTAGTCTATAGTCTAGTCTATAGTCTAGTCTATAGTCTAGTCTATAGTCTAGTCTATAGTCTAGTTCATAGTCTAGTTCATAGTCTAGTTCATAGTCTAGTTCATAGTCTAGTCTAGAGTACAGTCTAGTCTATAGTCTAGTCTATAGTCTAGTCTATAGTCTAGTCTATAGTCTAGTCTATAGTCTAGTCTATAGTCTAGTCTATAGTCTAGTCTATAGTCTAGTCTATAGTTTAGTCTATAGTCTAGTCTATAGTCTAGTCTATAGTCTAGTCTATAGTCTAGTCTATAGTCTAGTCTATAGTCTAGTCTATAGTCTAGTCTATAGTCTAGTCTATAGTCTAGTCTATAGTCTAGTCTATAGTCTAGTCTATAGTCTAGTCTATAGTCTAGTCTATAGTCTAGTCTATAGTCTAGTCTATAGTCTAGTCTATAGTCTAGTCTATAGTCTAGTCTATAGTCTAGTCTATAGTCTAGTCTATAGTCTAGTCTATAGTCTAGTCTATAGTCTAGTCTATAGTCTAGTCTATAGTCTAGTCTATAGTCTAGTCTATAGTCTAGTCTATAGTCTAGTCTATAGTCTAGTCTATAGTCTAGTCTATAGTCTAGTCTATAGTCTAGTCTATAGTCTAGTCTATAGTCTAGTCTATAGTCTAGTCTATAGTCTAGTCTATAGTCTAGTCTATAGTCTAGTCTATAGTCTAGTCTATAGTCTAGTCTATAGTCTAGTCTATAGTCTAGTCTATAGTCTAGTCTATAGTCTAGTCTATAGTCTAGTCTATAGTCTAGTCTAGTCTAGTCTAGTCTATAGTCTAGTCTATAGTCTAGTCTATAGTCTAGTCTATAGTCTAGTCTAGTCTAGTCTAGTCTAGTCTAGTCTATAGTCTAGTCTATAGTCTGGTCTATAGTCTAGTCTATAGTCTGGTCTATAGTCTGGTCTATAGTCTGGTCTATAGTCTGGTCTATAGTCTAGTCTATAGTCTAGTCTATAGTCTAGTCTATAGTCTAGTCTATAGTCTAGTCTATAGTCTAGTCTATAGTCTAGTCTATAGTCTAGTCTATAGTCTAGTCTATAGTCTAGTCTATAGTCTAGTCTATAGTCTAGTCTATAGTCTAGTCTATAGTCTAGTCTATAGTCTAGTCTATAGTCTAGTCTATAGTCTAGTCTATAGTCTAGTCTATAGTCTAGTCTATAGTCTAGTCTATAGTCTAGTCTATAGTCTAGTCTATAGTCTAGTCTATAGTCTAGTCTATAGTCTAGTCTATAGTCTAGTCTATAGTCTAGTCTATAGTCTAGTCTATAGTCTAGTCTATAGTCTAGTCTATAGTCTAGTCTATAGTCTAGTCTATAGTCTAGTCTAGTCTAGTCTATAGTCTGTTGTCTAGTCTATAGTCTGTTGTCTAGTCTATAGTTTGGTCTATAGTCTAGTCTATAATCTAGTCTATAGTGTAGTCTACAATCTAGTCTACAGTCTAGTCTATGGTCTAGTCTATAGTCTAATCGGTAGTCCAGTCTGTAATTTATAGTCTATATTTACCCGCAAGGGTATCCTCTAGAGAGGATAACGGGCGTAACGACCCCGCGGTCCCTGATGTTATGTAGGAGTAAGGAACTCTCGACAGGACATACTGCGCATGTAGAAATAGTCTATATGTCTAGTCAAAAAAACTGGTCTATTGTCTACTTTGGTTTATAATGAAGTTTATAGTCTGGTCTATAGTATATTTTGTAGTGTATTGTCTATAGTCTAGTTTATGGCCTGGTCTATGTATATCTAGTATACGGTCTAGTCTACAGTCTAGTCTGTAGTATAATCTATGGTCTAGTTTATAGACTAATCTTTGGTATAGTTTATAATTTAGTCTATAGTCTAGTCTTTGTTAAGTCTGTATTCTGGTCTATAACTTCAATAAAAACTTCAATTGGGAGAGAAAAATGTTAAGCTTTCTAGAAATCTTTATAGTGAAGTCAAAAAACCATCACACGAAAAGTTTTCTTGACAAAAAAATAGATGGAGCCACTGGAAAATTGCCAACATTAACATAAACCATCACTAAAACATTAAACTTTTTAAAGTTTAAAAGCTTTTCCTCAGGCATATTCCATAACTTTAGCATAGACATTTACTATCGCAAATGTATAGAACTTTGTAGAAGTTTGAATGCAAATTTTGTCTGCTTTTGATTGAAATTTAGTCAAGTTCAGAACCATCACTGAGAGGTCTTACCTTCAAAATGCGGTTGCGTCAGTTTCCCTTATTTTGTATTATTTCTTAAATAAAACTCCGTTTTTTTCATAATATTTTTTTAATTTAATAATTATTTTTCTACTAAATAATTTAGTTATAATTTTATAAACATACATATACAAATCAAGGTAGTAACATGGACAAGAAATGGGATCTTAAGACTAAAATTTGTTTGAAACTCTGTTTGTAGGGCTTATCAATTACATTTTAAATTTATTTTATAAATTTGAATTAAAACTAAAGATTTTTACTCCTACATTCTAGATGAAGAAAGAAAAGTGTAAAGAGAGTTCACAAACACTTTTCTTAAGACATCTAGAATCGGAAAACTAACTAGATATATAATTTAAATAAAACATTATTTGGTCTATGGTTAATAATCGAGTTCAAAAAAAGCGTTTCTTTTGGGGAAGTGTTACTTTATCTAAACTACACATTTATTTAAAAAAATCATCAAATAAATATTTTCTATTTTCCAAGTTTTCTCTCAAATTTGCTCTCTCGATAGTTCTTCTATGGTGCGGGCATTGGTGAGTGTTACCCATAAGGGCGCTTGTATGCTGGATAACGAATAACTGTGTTCAGCATCTAGAGAACGTGATTTACGCATAGATGAGGCTCTAGGAGTTGCCTTACGTGTTAGCGGTCTTTGTTCTCCTATACGCTTTTGCCGTTTTAGGGTAAATTGTCTGGGACTTAAGGTAGACATGGGATATTCATTGTGTGTTTGTAAATATTTCACTTTAACTCTCTGTGTATTATCGGCGGATTGCGATTTTGAACTTAACGTTAGAGGTGGTGAACGTGATGTTGTTTTCACATTTATATTTGAGGGCAAGGGCAGCTCTTTTGTTGTTGTTGTTGCTGTGCTGGCTGTTGCTGTTAACGTTGTAGTTAAGGCTTTAGTATTTATAGGACTTGCTATTTTCACGGGCATTTGCTAGCTGCTGGAAAAGGACATTTTATAGGATGTGGTTGAAGATTCCATGGGTGAGTCAGGATTTAAAATTTCTGTTTGGGTCTGCTCTACATCACTGCAGCGTTCCTCTACCACGGTATCTAGTTCCAAAGAGGTAAAACCCTGGCTTAGGCTTCGTTCAGGACGTAGACTGATAGCTCGCGACGATCGGTAATCTAAAACAGAAAAAGCGAAATAGTTAAATCAGAGTTTAACTTGAAAGATAATCACAGCTTAAGCTTAACTATAGTTTCTAATAAACTATTAAAATATTAAAAAAGTGAAGCATACTTATAGGTGTTGATCTAATAATTTAAGATTGCATTCTCTAATATTTTATAGAAGTTAAAAGTCTATTCTTTAACTAAGTTTTTAAACTATTACACTCTAATGTTGAAATCATAACATTGCATACTTTAGGTCATAGTTTGAATACAATATTACTTACCTACATTTAGGAGTAAAATATTTAAAATCTAGATTACAGTCTAGTCTAGTCTATAGTCCAGACTATAGTCTGAACTAAAAGTCCTGTCCGTCACTTAGACAATATATAGTCTATTCTGTAGTCTGAAGTCCAGTCTGTCACTTTGCTATAGACTAGACTATAGACTAGGCTATAGATTAGACTATAGACTAGACTATAGACTAGACTATAGACTAGACTATAGACTAGACTATAGGCTAGACTACAGACTAGACTATAGACTAGACTATAGACTAGACTATAGACTAGACTATAGACTAGACTATAGACTAGACTATAGACTAGACTATAGACTAGACTATAGACTAGACTATAGACTAGACTATAGACTAGACTATAGACTAGACTATAGACTAGACTATAGACTAGACTAGACTAGACTAGACTATAGACTAGACTATAGACTAGACTATAGACTAGACTATAGACTAGACTAGACTATAGACTAGACTATAGACTAGACTATAGACTAGACTATAGACTAGACTATAGACTAGACTATAGACTAGACTATAGACTAGACTATAGACTAGACTATAGACTAGACTATAGACTAGACTATAGACTAGACTATAGACTAGACTATAGACTAGACTAGACTAGACTATAGACTATAGACTAGACTATAGACTAGACTAGACTGGACTATAGACTAGACTTTAGATTAGGCTATAGACTAGACTATAGACTAGACTATAGACTAGATTATATACTAGACTATAGACTAGATTATAGACTAGACTATAGACTAGACTATAGACTAGACTATAGACTAGACTATAGACTAGACTATAGACTAGACTATTGACTAGACTATAGACTAGACTATAGACTAGACTAGACTAGACTATAGACTAGACTATAGACTAGACTATAGACTAGACTATAGACTAGACTATAGACTAGACTATAGACTAGACTATAGACTAGACTATAGACTAGACTATAGACTAGACTATAGACTAGACTATAGACTAGACTATAGACTAGACTATAGACTAGACTATAGACTAGACTATAGACTAGACTAGACTATAGACTATACTATAGACTAACTATAGACTAGACTATAGACTAGACTATAGACTAGACTATAGACTAGACTATAGACTAGACTATAGACTAGACTTAGACTAGACTATAGACTAGACTATAGACTAGACTATAGACTAGACTATAGACTAGACTATAGACTAGACTATAGACTAGACTATAGACTAGACTATAGACTAACTACTATAGACTAGACTATAGACTAGACTATAGACTAGACTATAGACTAGACTATAGACTAGACTATAGACTATACTGACTATAGACTAGACTATAGACTAGACTATAGACTAGACTATAGACTGACTATAGACTAGACTATAGACTAGACTATAGACTAAGACTATAGACTAGACTATAGACTAGGACTAATAGACTAGACTATAGACTAGACTATAACCTAGACTATAGACTAGACTATAGTCTATAGACTAGACTATAGTCTATTAGACTAGTCTAAAGACTACACTAGAGTGATTTTCAGAAAAAAAATTGATTTCTCCTTTTCATAAAACAATTTTTCACATTTAGTTTTCTTCATTTCCTCCCTTCTTCTCTCTTCCATTTTAATTAAACTACTCAGATATTATTATCTTCTAATACCAAAAAACAATTCCCTATTCAATATAGTGAGAAAATGACAAATCGATGCAAATGTAAAAATCGAAAAAACAATCATCATTATCGTTTATAAAACACCAAAAAAAATGATTGAAATGACAGAATTGTCATACAGCAATAAGGAAGAATACGAGATAAAGAAAAGAATTTGTGAAAAAAATTTTGGTAATAAATAGAGGGATAAAAAAAGAAACAAAATAATGTAATAGAATTTTATTGAATACAATTTAACAAAAATATCTGAGAAAATACAAATAGAAAATGGTATAAAAAAAGTTATGAAACAAAATAAGGATAATTGAAAAGGCAATTCTGCCAAGTGAGCTACATACATATCTACATGTGGATATAATGGTTAAAAGCAGAACAATTTGAAAGAATTAAATAATATCTTTAAAGAGATGCGTGGGAAAATTTATGAAAATTTATATAAATTGAGTAATTTCGAGCTAAATATCCAAATTTCGAACATGAGCTAAAAAACTATAGACTAGACTATAGTCGGGACTATAGACTAGACTAGACTAGAGTCGAGATTATAGACTAGAGTATAGACTAGACTAAAGACTATACTATAGACTAGACTATAGACTAGATTAAAGACTATACTATAGACTAGACTAAAGACTATAGACTAGACTATAGACTAGACTATAGACTAGACTATAGACTAGACTATAGACTAGACTATAGACTAGACTATAGACTAGACTATAGGCTAGACTATAGACTAGACTATAGACTAGACTATAGACTAGACTATAGACTAGACTATAGACTAGACTATAGACTGGACTATAGACTAGACTATAGACTAGACTATAGACTAGACTATAGACTAGACTATAGACTAGACTATAGACTAGACTATAGACTAGACTATAGACTAGACTATAGACTAGACTATAGACTAGACTATAGACTAGACTATAGACTAGACTATAGACTAGACTATAGACTAGACTATAGACTAGACTATAGACTAGACTATAGACTAGACTATAGACTAGACTATAGACTAGACTATAGACTAGACTATAGACTAGACTATAGACTAGACTAGACTAGACTAGACTAGACTATAGACTAGACTAGACTATAGACTAGACTAGACTATAGACTAGACTATAGACTAGACTATAGACTAGACTATAGACTAGACTATAGACTACACTATAGACTAGACTATAGACTAGACTATAGACTAGACTATAGACTAGACTATAGACTAGACTATAGACTAGACTAGACTATAGACTAGACTATAGACTAGACTATAGACTAGACTATAGACTAGACTATAGACTAGACTATAGACTAGACTATAAACTAGACTATAGACTAGACTATGGACTAGACTATAGACTAGACTATGGACTAGACTATAGACTAGACTATGGACTAGACTATAAACTAGACTATAGACTACGCTATAACCTAGACTATAGAGTAGACTATAGTTAGACTATAGATTAAACTATAGACTAGACTATGGTCTAGATTATAGACTGGACTATGGACGACTAATATTGCAAAGATATATAACATTTTGTGTTTTTTATCAATTATTTATTTATTTTTTTTAAACACTGTCCTAAGTTTCCACTTCATAAATATGATGATGCGAACCAGGAAATAAAACTTCATAAATTCCTGGCTGTCAGAAGCAATTTTTTCTCACTTGTGCATAGATAATCACAATGCTAAAGTATAAAAAATTGAACATTTTCCATAAAGAAAATTAATGGACAGGCAGTAAAAAGTTATCAAGCAGCATTAACTAAATGAATTAATAAAATAAGGGAAAAAGGCATTAAATTGAAAAAAAAAGTTCAACAAACTTTTTACTGCAAGAAAAATAATTTAAGATTTTTAAAAGGTTTCTACAAACTGCAATAAAATATTAAAATTTTTAAATGTAAAAAAATTATTGCTTTAAAAACACCAGCCCCAATTAAGCCTTAATATATACTATACTTTTCACCAACTCATTATTTCAACTTACATTCATATAAAATAACATTACTATTCCAATTATAATTCTTAGAAGCAATGAAAAAATTTGTTTTTTTCCTACACATTATTTTTAAGCCTAAAATAATGCTCTAACATATTTCAAATAAATTACTCTCATAAGTATGCTTTTATTTTTATGTAAATAAATTGCTAGCTTTCACACACATGTCTATCATTAAAATTAAAAAACTCACAAAAAATATAATAATGAATTTTGTGAGAAAAAATAGTACTACAGCAAAAAAAAATTAAATCAATCATTAATGTAATGAATACTCAGGCTTTTAAAAAAGTTGCTAGGGTTTTTAATGCTGGTTGTTAATGAAAAATACCTAAAAGTATGCTTTACTTTTTTCGTTGCTACTACTAAAACAATCTGTTTATGCACATGCTTGAAATTCAATACAAATGAAATAAATTAATTGTGAATATTTTTGGTTGATTTTTGCTGTTGTTGGGTATGAAAATAAGAGAATAATTATATTGGAATTGTAATGAAATAAATTAAAAATACTTGAAAAATATAAGCAGTTGATGAGAGGCACTTTAAATGGGCTATAACTTAATGAAAAGTGGAAAAATATAAATAATTTTATATAAACTTAATATGTAATATATTTTAAGTAAACTAGACTACAGACCAGACTAAAGACTGAACGATAGAGTAAACTATAAACTAGATTACACTATAGGCTGGACAATAGACTAGAATATAAGTCAGACTATAGACTAGACTATAGACTAGACTATAGACTAGACTATAGACTAGACTATAGACTAGACTATAGACTAGACTAGACTATAGACTAGACTATAGACTAGACTATAGACTATAGACTAGACTATAGACTAGACTATAGACTAGACTATAGACTAGACTATAGACTAGACTATAGACTAGACTATAGACTAGACTATAGACTAGACTATAGACTAGACTAGACTATGGACTAGACTATAGACTAGACTATAGACTAGACTATAAACTACACTATAGACTTAACTATAGACTAGACTATAGACTAGACTATAAACTACACTATAGACTTAACTATAGACTAGACTATAGACTAGACTATAGACTAGACTATAGACTAGACTATAGACTAGACTATAGACTAGACTATAGACTAGACTATAGACTAGACTATAGACTAGACTATAGACTAGACTATAGACTAGACTATAGACTAGACTATAGACTAGACTATATACTAGACTATAGACTAGATTATAGACTAGACTATAGACTGGACTATAGACTAAACTATAGACTAGACTATGGACTTGACTATAGACTAGACTATAGACTAGACTATAGACTAGACTATAGACTTGACTATAAATTAGACTATAGACTAGATAATAGACTAGACTATATATTAGACTATAGACTAGACCATAGGCTAGACTATAGACTAGACCATAGGCTAGACTATAGTCTGGACTGGACCAGACTATAGACTAGACTATAGACTATAGTCTAGACTATAGACTAGACTATAGTCTAGACTATACACTAGACTTTAGACTAGACTATAGACTAGACTATAGACTTGACTATAAATTAGACTATAGACTAGATAATAGACTAGACTATATATTAGACTATAGACTAGACCATAGGCTAGACTATAGACTAGACCATAGGCTAGACTATAGACTGGACTGGACCAGACTATAGACTAAACTATAGACTAGACTATAGACTACACTCTAGATTATAGTCTAGACTATAGACTAGACCATAGGCTAGACTATAGACTAGACCATAGGCTAGACTATAGACTGGACTGGACCAGACTATAGACTAGACTATAGACTATAGGCTACACTATAGACTAGAATATAAACTAGAGTAGACTTTAGACTACACTATACTACATATTAGATTATAGACTAGTCTATAGACTAGACTACTAGACTTTATATATAAAAAAAAGCATTCCACTTTTATCTCTATTAAAAAACTAGTTCATTCATTTAACATTCCATAAAAGAAAAAACAAATGAAAAAAAAAACTAAAACAATACATTACGACATTCAAACTCACTAAGCCTATGTATTGGACTAAATCTGACCAGGCTAACAGCATGGTCCTGCATATCATAATTGCGTCGTCGATCACGTTCTCTAGCCAGCTTAGCACGATGTCGCAAACAGCAGATGACAATAAAAGCCAATATGGGGAAACCGAAAATGCAAGATACTATGGGTATCACAATGGATTCAGGTGAGACTGTAATGAAAAACAAAATTATGCAATATTATTATTTTATAGTTAACTAAAAGTATTTGGTTAGTAATTTTTATAGAGCTAAATTTACTAGGTTTAATAATTTTTTTTGTTTATATTTAACCTTTCTTTTATAACAGTATTTAATTAGGCGTATAAATATAATTAGCATACTTTTGGGGTTAGTTACTTTTTTAAAAATTCGCCCCAAAAGTATACTTAATGTTTTGTTTAAAAAGCATTGTATACAAATTTGTTTTCATGTTTTTCTCATTTATGGCTTTAATAATTTTTGCCCAAATACTTTTTTTAATGTTTTCCAGCAGAAAAAATACCAAAATCTCAAAAGAAAATCTTTTCAAAATGAATGCATTTCACTTTATAAAAATGTATTATTTTGTTTTATGAACCAACAAAATAATAAGTATTTTTCTTTTTATATATTTTTGTATACTTGAAAGGAGAAAAACAAAAAAAAACATAATTCAGTTGGGCTTTTGTTTACAGTTATTCTTTACATTACCACTCCTTACCCTCGCAAAAAAAGTGAAGAAAATAGTTAAAAGAATACAATAAGAAATAGAAGAAAAAAGAATACAGAAAAAACCTAAATTATTTAAAGAAAATTTGCAAAATTTTAAAGTAGTATTTCTGACTACTTTTTTAGGATATTTTGCTTGAATATCAATAATTTAAAAAAAGTAGTATTTTACTACTATTTTTAAAAAAGTAAATTTTTATAGTTTTTGACTATAGAAATGTTATTTTTTCAAAAAAAATCTAACAAATACTGAAAATTTCATGTTAAAAAAAGTAGTGTTTTCTACTACTTTTTTAAAAAATACCCTATTTTTTAGAATTTTCTTTGAAAATTATAAGAAATTGTTTAAATTGCTTAAAATAACACGTTTTAAGAAATTTTTGCTTCAATATTCTCAATTTTAAAAAAGTAGTATTTTACTACTATTTTTGAAAAAGTAAATTTTTTTAGATTTTTTCTATAGAACATTTTATGTTAGAAAAAGTAGTATTTTTTCCATTTTTTTTAAATAATTTATTTTTTAAAAAATTTATTAAAAAAGTTTTAGAAATTGTTAAAATTGCTTAAAATAAGATGTTTCAAGAAATTTTTAATCAAATACTAACATTTTTAAAAAAGTAGTATTTTACTCCTTTTTTTTTAAATAGTAAATTTTTGTAGTTTTTGTCTATATAATTGTAGTTATTGCAAAAAATTTAAATAAATGCTAAAAAATTTATTTGAGAAAAAGTAGTATTTTCTACTACTTTTTTAAAAAATAACTGATTTTTTCAGGATTTTCTTTAAATATTAATCGAAATTGCGTAAATTACCTAAATTAACATGTTTTTAGAAGTTTTTACTCAAATACTAACTTTTTAAAAAAGTAGTATTTTACTACTATTATTAAAAAAAGTGATTTTTCGTACGTTTTATCTATAGAAATGTTGTTGTTACAAAAAATTCAAACAAATGCTAAAAATTTCTTTTTAGAAAATGTAGTATTTTCTACTACTTTTTGCAAAAATATCGTATTTTTCAAAATTTGTTTAAAAAAAGTAAAGAAATTGTTTAAATTACTTAAAATATGTTATTATAAGAAATGTTTTTTCAAATACTAACATTTTTAAAAAAAGTAGAATTTTAACTACTTTTTTTAAATACCTACTTTTTAAGGTTTTTTGTCTCTTAAAGTATAAACTAAGAACTTCATAAAATTCTTTTAAATTCCAATTCATATTCTGAGTTTGTTTAAGTAAACATATTATTATGTTCAAACTACTCACACTCCAAATCCATTTAAATATATACCATTACATTATATCTACACATGTGATTACATCTACTACTCCCTTTTCTTCTCTTATAAAATAAATTATTCCAACATTCTCTACATTCATACATTAATTTATACATATTCATCTGTATGTTTATTTTCATTTACAGTCGTATACATGTTTCTGTCATAAATACTTCATCATCATAAATATTCATAAAAAAAATATGAAAAGCAGAAATAAGATGACTATAATGTTGATGAAAGTTGAAAAAAAGAAAGGATGTGTATAAATTTATGTTATTAACAATATTTGCTTTTTGTGTTAATAAACATACTCTGGGTTCTGGTTTGTTTTATCTACTGGACAACTAATCTTCATTTGGCAAAAATTTAAATTAATGTAAAATAACCTTTAAATAAAATTTAAAGGTTAAATTAACTTTAAAGTTAAATTTTAAAACAAATTAAAGTTATTTCATGTGGCATTACACTAAGGCAGCCATTTTTGTTGTTTATACTTTAATAGCTTGCCAACAAGTCAACAAAACAAACAGTTTTTCAAAATCTAAAAATAAAATTTAACCATCAAAACACATACACACAGTAAAACCTGTGTTTATTAACACATACACACTTTCCTCACAGTTGTCAAAAATAAGTATGAGAATGAGACCCTTTTTCTCAAGAGACTTTTCTTAAAAGGCATCACTAAACAAATATCACACACAGCCATACATACACATCACAAACATACAAAGAAAAAAGTTAAAATAAAACTTTACTACACACAACAAATTAAAGTAAAACAAAGCAAAGGCAATAAGTTAAAGGTCAAAATCAACATTTAAAGTAAATAATCTTGCAGAGTTAATCAAAAATACAGTTAGTACATACATACTTATGTACAGCTGTATATGTTTACTCATATACATATGTATATATACATGTACAAATATGTAAACACATGTTAGTTACTACTATATTTAGTTACACAGTTATTTATCTTAATGTCACCAAAAACTAAAGGTCATTTAAGACAAATACTAATGTTAATACATATAAATAAATGATGTTTTCATATGATTAATTAGATAGCAAAGACGTCATCATTGCTTTGGAATTACTTAGAGAAAGATATGAAATAATATATTCACTAAATTAAGGAAATTTTTCTTAAGAGATGACAGGCTGAGTGGCAATAGAAAAGGAAACAAGTAGACAGCTGTCTAGTTTAAAGTCTGGTTTATAATTTGTTGGATACACTTCACTAAAGTGTAATCAATAGTTTGCTTATAGTCAAGTATAGACTGCTATCTGATCCATAATTAGGGCTGATATGGTCTATAGTGTATGTACTTATAGTCTGTCTCTAGTGTTGCCTAAAGTCTAGTCTATAGTTTGGTCTATAGTATAGTCTCTAGTTAAGACTGTTGTCAATAGTCTGGTAGTCTATAGCCTAGTCTATGGTCTGGTATATAGCCTAATCTATAGTCAGGTCCATAGTCTAATCTATAGTTGGGTCTATAGTGTGATCCATAGTCTATAGTGTAATCAATAGTCTTGTCAACAGTCTGGTGTACGGTGTGATCCATACTCTGGTCTGCAGTCTATAGTGTAATCCATAGTCTGGTCTATAGTGTAATCAATTGTCTGGTCTACAGTCTGGTATATAGTGTGATCCATAGTCTAGTCAATAGTCTGACCTAAAATCTTGTCTATTGTCTGGTTTATAGTCTGTTCAAAAGTCTGGCCTGCAGTCTGATCTTTAGTCTGGTCTATATTTTGGTCTATAGACTAGGTCATAGTCTGTTCTAGTCTGTAGTTTAGTCTGAGACAGCCTTATCTATAGCCTAGTCCATAGCCTAGTCTATAGCCTAGTCCATAGTCTAGTCTATAGTCTAGTCCATAGTCTAGTCCAAAGTGTAGTCTGTAGTCTAGTCCATAGTCTAGTCCAAAGTCTAGTCTATAGTCTAGTCTATAGTCTAGTCTATAGTCTAGTCTATAGTCTAGTCTATAGTCTACTCTATAGTCTAGTCTATAGCCTAGTCTATAGTCTAGTCTATAGTCTAGTCTATAGTCTAGTCTATAGTCTAGTCTATAGTCTAGTCTATAGTCTAGTCTATAGTTTAGTCTATAGTCTAGTCTATAGTCTAGACTATAGTCTAGTCTATAGTCTAGTCTATAGTCTAGTCTAGTCTATATTCTAATCTATAGTATAGTCTAGACTATAGTCTAGACTATAGACTAGACTATAGACTAGACTATAGACTAGACTATAGTCTAGTCTAGACTAGACTATAGACTAGACTTTGGACTAGACTATGGACTAGACTATAGACTACACTTTGGACTAGACTAGACTATAGTCTAGTCTATAGTCTAGTCAATAGTCTAGTCTATAGCCTAGTCTATAGTCTAGTCAATAGTCTAGTCTATAGTCTAGTCTATAGTCTAGTCTATAGTCTAGTCTATAGTCTAGTCTATAGTCTAGTCTATAGTCTAGTCTATAGTCTAGTCTATAGTCTAGTCTATAGTCTAGTCTATAGTCTAGTCTATAGTCTAGTCTATAGTCTAGTCTATAGTCTAGTGTATAGTCTAGTCTATAGTCTAGTCTATAGTCTAGTCTATAGTCTAGTCTATAGTCTAGTGTATAGTCTAGTCTATAGTCTAGTCTATAGTCTAGTCTATAGTCTAGTCTATAGTCTAGTCTATAGTCTAGTCTAGTCTATAGTCTAGTCTATAGTCTAGTCAATAGTCTAGTCTACAGTCTAGTCTATAGGTTAGTCTATAGTCTAGTCCATAGTCTAGTCTATAGTCTAGTCTATAGTCTAGTCTATAGTCTAGTCTATAGCTAGTCTAGTCTATATTCTAGTCTATAGTCTAGCTTCTAGTCTTAGTGTCTATAGTCTAGGTAAGTCTGTCATAGTCTATCTATAGTCTATCTATAGCTATCTATAGTCTAGTCTATAGTTAGTATAGTTATCGATAGTAGTTGACTATATTATAGTCTATAGTCTATCATAGCAGTCATAGTCTAGTCATAGCTAGTCTATAGTCTATAGTCTAGTCTATAGTTAGTCTATAGTCTAGTCTATAGTCTAGTCTATAGTCTAGTCTATAGTCTAGTCTATAGTCTAGTCTAGTCTATATATAGTCTAGTCTTAGTTAGCTATAGTCTAGTCTATAGTCTAGTCTATAGTCATAGTCATAGTCTAGTCTATAGTCTAGTCTATAGTCTAGTCTATAGTCAGTCCATAGTCTTAGTCTATAGTCTAGTCTATAGTCTAGTCTATCGTCTAGTCTATGTCAGTCTAGTCTATACTTTAGTCTATAGTCTAGTCTTATAGTCTAGTCTATAAGTCTGTCTAGTCCTATATTTAGTCTCTAGTCTAGTCTATATTCTAGTCTATAGTCTAGTCTATAGCTTAGTCTATAGTCTAGTCTATAGTCTAGTGCTATAGTCTAGTCTATAGTCTAGTCTATTAGTCTAGTCTATAGTCTAGTCTATAGTCTAGTCTATAGTCTAGTCTATAGTCTAAGTATATACGTTCTAGTCCTATAGTCTAGGTCTATAGTCTAGTCTATAGTCTAGTCTATAGTCTAGTCTATAGTCTAGTCTATAGTCTAGTCTATAGTCTAGTCTATAGTCTAGTCTATAGTCTAGTCTATAGTCTAGTCTATAGTCTAGTCTATAGTCTAGTCTATAGTCTAGTCTATAGTCTAGTCTATAGTCTAGTCTATAGTCTAGTCTATAGTCTAGTCTATAGTCTAGTCTATAGTCTAGTCTATAGTCTAGTCTATAGTCTAGTCTATAGTCTAGTCTATAGTCTAGTCTATAGTCTAGTCTATAGTCTAGTCTATAGTCTAGTCTATAGTCTAGTCTATAGTCTAGTCTATAGTCTAGTCTATAGTCTAGTCTATAGTCTAGTCTATAGTCTAGTCTATAGTCTAGTCTATAGTCTAGTCTATAGTCTAGTCTATAGTCTAGTCTATAGTCTAGTCTATAGTCTAGTCTATAGTCTAGTCTATAGTCTAGTCTATAGTCTAGTCTATAGTCTAGTCTATAGTCTAGTCTATAGTCTAGTCTATAGTCTAGTCTATAGTCTAGTCTATAGTCTAGTCTATAGTCTATAGTCTAGGTCTATAGCCTAGTCTATAGTCTAGTCAATAGTCTAGTCTATAGTCTAGTCTATAGTCTAGTCTATTGTCTAGTCTATAGTCTAGTCTATAGTCTAGTCTATAGCCTAGTCTATAGTCTAGTCAATAGTCTAGTCTATAGCCTAGTCTATAGTCTAGTCTAAAGTCTAGTCAATAGTCTAGTCTATAGCCTAGTCTATAGTCTAGTCAATAGTCTAGTCAATAGTCTAGTCTATAGTCTAGTCTATAGTCTAGTCTATAGTCTAGTCTATAGTCTAGTCTATAGTCTAGTCTATAGTCTAGTCTATAGCTAGTCTATAGCCTAGTCTATAGTCTAGTCTATAGTCTAGTCTATAGTCTAGTCTATAGTCTAGTCTATAGTCTATTCTATAGTCTAGTCTATAGTCTAGTCCATAGTCTAGTCTATAGTCTAGTCTATATTCTAGTCTATATTCTAGTCTATAGTCTAGTCTATAGTCTAGTCTATAGTCTAGTCTATAGTCTAGTCTAGTCTATAGTCTAGTCTAGTCTATAGTCTAGTCTATATTGTAGTCTAGTCTATAGTCTAGTCTATAGTGTAGTCTAGTCTATAGTCTAGTCTATAGATTCTGTATTCCGAAACAAATCAAAAAAATTTTTCGTTTGAAACTTCAGCTCCCACCTCTCCTTTTAATTGCAACATAATAAATATTTAACCTTAAATCTAAATTTATTTAACACCCCACAACTTACCTGTAGGATAAACAATTATTGTAGTGGCACGATTTTTATTTCCGGCTATAAATGTTGCCACCGTTTGGGCAGTTGGAAAGGCGGTGGTTGTTTCCAAATGATGGCTGCCATTCGATAATGACGACACAGCCATATCGGCTGCTGCAGCATAGCCGTCAAATGTGTTTGCCTGCTCAATAACACCACCACTGCTAACACTTCCTCCTCCTGCGGACGTTTTACCACCTATAAGACCATCATATACCTGAGAGTCTAAAGCATGGGAGATGGCAGCGGAAGCGGAATCTGGGGCAGAGTTTGAAAATGATGAAGTATATTGAGCTGTATAATCACTTAGATTTGTTTTAGCCACATGGGCTAAAGTTTTATTGAAAAAATTCTTTATGCTGGTGGTATTAAATGGTATCGTGGGAAAGGAGTTCGTGGAGGTGGAAATGTCAGCAGCTTTATGAGCTGTAGCGGAGGAGGAGGAAGAAGAAGAAGAGGCAAAAGAAGTATTAGAAAATAAGGCAGATTGATGATGTTGTTTCCTTTGTGTAGCCAGACTTTTAGTATTATTATTGGTAACGTCGTCATTCATTATTGTTGGTGTAGTTATAGGCGGCGGCAGCATTATTTATTTTACTACTTCTCCTTTTAAATTTTTTTATTTCGTTTTGTTTCTATTACTAAGTGTTCGGTTGTTGTTTTTTGTTCGTTGTTGTTGGTTTATTTTCCTTTTGAGTAAGAGATTATGTTGATGCCGCTATTATTATTGTTGTTGCTGTTGGGTTTTATTGTTTTTTTCTGCCTTTGATATATTGTCGTTGCATTTGTATTGATTTATATTGACATTTGTGTTGTTTTATATTTTCTTTTTATTTTTCATTATTAAGCAAAAATATTTTTTGTTGTTGCTGCTGCTCTTTTTTATATTTTCTTACATTTTAACTGTCATATTTTAGGATTTACTGTTGATTTTTATGTTTTTGTAATGGTTGGTTAGTCAACATTTTTCTTTTAATATTTTAGGGATTTAAAATTGTTTTTTTTTTCAGTTCAATGTTTATTTATTTTATTGTTGTTTTTTGTAATTAAATTTCTATGGAAACAAGTGTAAATAGTAGTTTATTATTTGAACACACAAAGTCTGTATTTATTTTGCTATAAATTGCAATTTATATTTTGGTTTTCTGCTTTATTTAAAAGATCTTTTGTAAATAGAAATGTTTATGGAATGATTTATTAGTTTGTTTGTTAAAGAATTCACTTCAATTTAAAAAAAAGTTATTGAAGCGTATACTTAATAAATAAATGTGCTTAATAAAATATATTACTCATACGGTCCGTTAAACCTTTAAAATTTGATTTGAAACTGGGAATCTCAACAGAACTATAGCATGGCCTTTGGTCTAGCATCTAGCCTAATATATGGCCTGTTATCTTAACTGGAGTATAGTCTAGTATATAGTCTATAATCAAATTTGTAGTCTCTACTATATTTGTAGTCTACTATTAATATAAACCAGTTTATAGTCTACAGTTAGTTTAGTCCACTGAATAATCCACAGTCTAGTATATAGTCCAGTCCGTAGTCTTGTATAGAGGCTAATCTATAGTCTAGTCCATAGTCTAGTCTATAGTCTATAGTCTAGTCTATAGTCTAGTCTATAGTCTAGTCTATAGTCTAGTCTATAGTCTAGTCTATAGTCTAGTCTATAGTCTAGTCTATAGTCTAGTCTATAGTCTAGTCTATAGTCTAGTCTATAGTCTAGTCTATAGTCTAGTCTATAGTCTAGTCTATAGTCTAGTCTATAGTCTAGTCTATAGTCTAGTCTATAGTCTAGTCTATAGTCTAGTCTATAGTCTAGTCTATAGTCTAGTCTATAGTCTAGTCTATAGTCTAGTCTATAGTCTAGTCTATAGTCTAGTCTATAGTCTAGTCTAGTCTATAGTCTAGTCTATAGTCTAGTCTATAGTCTAGTCTATAGTCTAGTCTATAGTCTAGTCTATAGTCTAGTCTATAGTCTAGTCTATAGTCTAGTCTATAGTCTAGTCTATAGTCTAGTCTATAGTCTAGTCTATAGTCTAGTCTATAGTCTAGTCTATAGTCTAGTCTATAGTCTAGTCTATAGTCTAGTCTATAGTCTAGTCTATAGTCTAGTCTATAGTCTAGTCTATAGTCTAGTCTATAGTCTAGTCTATAGTCTAGTCTATAGTCTAGTCTAGTCTATAGTCTAGTCTATAGTCTAGTCTATAGTCTAGTCTATAGTCTAGTCTATAGTCTAATCTATAGACAAGACTATAGACCAGACTGTATACTATACCAGACTGTCCAGTCTATAGTCTATAGCATAGTCTTTAGTCTAGTCTATAGTCTAGTCTATAGTCTAGTTTATGGTCTAGTCTATTGTTTAGTCTATAGTCAACTCTATAGTCTAGTCTTTAGAATAGTCTTTAGTCTTCTTTATAGTCAACTCTATAGTCTAGTCTTTAGGATAGTCTTTAGTCTTCTTTATAGAGTAATATATAGTCTAGTTTATAGTCTAGTTTATGGTTTAGTCTATTGTTTAGTCTATAGTCAAGTCTATGGTCTAATCTTTAGTCAAGTCTAGTCTTTAATCTGTTCTATAGTCTAGTCTATAATATTCTATTGACTAGTCTATAGTCTATTCTGTAGTATAGTCATGCATATAGTCTAGTCTATAGTCTAGTCTATAGTGTAGTCTATAGTCTGTTCAATAATATATTCGATTTATTAAACAGAAATCCCAAACGGTTATAAATCTGTAATTTAATTACCTTGACAAACTGTATCCAAAAAGTTATTTCTGTAGCTTTCAATTTTAATACTTCATAATTAATTTAAAAGGCTCTCCTTTAATTACTTCCTTTCTTTTTAAAAATAGCAGTAAATTTAATTTGCTCAGTAATGGTAAAGCTATTAAATTACTCGCTGAATATTTGTTATGTGATCCAAAGCGTATGAGTGTTTTTTTAATTTATTTAAAATCTACTTACAATATTTAACATACGCCCCCATGTACAATTGGTATTTGCTCTTTAAACCCCTTTCATTTTAAACTTTAACAGATGAGTGAGTGATGTTGATAAATTAAATTTTCTGCCAACATATGGTAAAATTATTTTAACAAAAAAATATAAATTAAATACAACGTTAATGCGCATTAAGAAAGAAATAAAGTAAATACACTTTTTTTGCACAAAATTTCAAAAGGAAGGAAGACATTTAATACAATTTCTTGGCAATTTGTTAAACAGAGTTAAATGAGTGACATTAAGTTAAGAAAAACGCAAGTATGAATAAAGTATTAACTTTGAAATTTATGTTTAAGTAGGTGGAATTTATTTTCAGATGAATGAGATATTATAAAAGTAAAAAGTATTTATTTTGAAAGGAATATTTGAAAGTTTAAGTTTTAGCAAAAATGTCATTAAAGAAGGAACAAATTTGACAAATTTAAGAAAATAAAATTTGTTTCAATACTTAAGACGAAAACGGAGATGAAATGAGAAGTCAAAAGTCATTTAAATGCAATTTAAAAAGCATTTTTTAAAGAAGTATTTTTTTGAAAAAGTCTAGTCAATAGTCTTGTCCAGCCTAGTCTACCGTCTAGTCTATATTTAGTTCATATTTATATATAGTCTAGTTTGTAGTCTAATCTTTACTCTAGTTTAAAGTCTAGTCTGTACTCTAGTCTTTACTCTAGTCTATGGTCTGGTCTGTTGTCTAGTCTTACTCTATTCTAAAGTCTAGTCTATGGTCTGGTCTATTGTTTAGTCTGTAGTGGAGTATATATTCTAGGGTATATTGTAGTCTATAGTATAGTCTGGTCTACAGTCTAGTCTATAGTCTAGTCTAGTCTAAAGTCTAGTCTATAGTCTAGTCTATAGTCTAGTCTATAGTCTAGTCTATAGTCTAGTCTATAGTCTAGTCTATAGCCTAGTCTATAGTCTAGTCTATAGTCTAGTCTATAGTCTAGTCTATAGTCGAGTCTATAATCTAGTATATAGTCTAGTCTATTGCCTAGTCTATAGTCTAGTCTATAGTCTAGTCTATAGTCTAGTCTATAGTCTAGTCTATAGTCTAGTCAATAGTCTAGTCTATAGTCTAGTCTATAGTCTAGTCTATAGTCTAGTCTATAGTCTAGTCTATAGTCTAGTCTATAGTCTAGTCTATAGTCTAGTCTATAGTCTAGTCTATAGTCTAGTCTATAGTCTAGTCTATAGTCTAGTCTATAGTCTAGTCTATAGTCTAGTCTATAGTCTAGTCTATAGTCTAGTCTATAGTCTAGTCTATAGTCTAGTCTATAGTCTAGTCTATAGTCTAGTCTATAGTCTAGTCTATAGTCTAGTCTATAGTCTAGTCTAGTCTATAGTCTAGTCTATAGTCTAGTCTATAGTCTAGTCTATAGTCTAGTCTATAGTCTAGTCTATAGTCTAGTCTAGTCTAGTCTATAGTCTAGTCTATAGTCTAGTCTATAGTCTAGTCTATAGTCTAGTCTATAGTCTAGTCTATAGTCTAGTCTATAGTCTAGTCTAGTCTATAGTCTAGTCTATAGTCTAGTCTATAGTCTAGTCTATAGTCTAGTCTAGTCTAGTCTATAGTCTAGTCTATAGTCTAGTCTATAGTCTAGTCTATAGTCTAGTCTATAGTCTAGTCTATAGTCTAGTCTATAGTCTAGTCTATAGTCTAGTCTAGTCTATAGTCTAGTCTATAGTCTAGTCTATAGTCTAGTCTATAGTCTAGTCTATAGTCTAGTCTATAGTCTAGTCTATAGTCTAGTCTGTAGTCTAGTCTATAGTCTAGACTACAGTCTAGTCTTTAGTCTAGTCTATAGTATAATCAATAATCTATTCTGTAGTCTAGTCTATAGTCTAGTCTATAATTTAGTTTATAGTCTAATCAATAGTCTATTCTATAGGCTAGACTATACTCTAGTCTATAGTGTAGTCTAGTCTATAATCTAATCTATGGTCTAGTCTACAGCCTAGCCTATGATCTAGCCTATTATATAATATTCAAAGTTGATTCTATTGTTTTTATTCTTTTTTTATAAATTTTTAAAATTTTTCATTATTAATGAAACTTTTTTGTAATCTTTTTTCTTAAATTTCATTAAACATTAGTTTTTTTGTAGTTTTATATATTTTTATTTACAAAAGATTCCTTTTATTTCAATAACTTTCAATTATTTGATTAATATCTTTTCCTTATTTTCTTTTTAAATTGTTTTTATTAACAAACACTTGCAATTTAATTCAATTTATTATTTTTATTAACTAACTATTAATATTGTTATTGAAACCTCTGCTTTTTTTGCTTGTATGTAGTATATCATTCTATTTGCCTGCTGTTTAATATCCCTTTTACTCTCACATCAGTTTGTCATCATCATCATCATCACAATTCACTTTTTAACACTTCATAAAGTTTATAAACAAAGCGCACACACAAGCATTCATCTATACCATACACACAAATCCCTGTTGTTTATCATTTAGTATGTAGTATTTGTTGTTTTTCAATTACATTTCATTTCTATGCAAGTATAGTTGCTTTTGTTGTTATTATTGTGTATTATTTTCTTTTATATTTTATTGTTATTATTACTACTGTACTGTTGTGTTTTAAAACACAATAACACCACACTTTGTCACACACCCACACAAACTCTCAATTTAGCAACCGCAATCATACACTCCTCTCCTGTGGTGTTGATTACAATTCTCTCATTTTTGTTTTTTATTTTTATTACTAACGGTGTAATGTTAAATGTAAACAGGTTTTGTTTATATATTTCTTGTCATCAATCCGTTACTTTAAAATTTAAGAGTGTTGTTATTTTTTTTAATTATACACTTTTGTTTTCCGCCGTTTTTTCTTATTCAATGTTCCACGTATCCTTGCCGCCTTAAAACTAAAATAAATTTTGCAATGTTATTTGCTTTTATACTTGCCACACTTTCCAGTGTTGCTAAAGAGTACAACAAAAGAGAATATTCTATTTATCTTTGAAAAGCGAAAAACTTAAGAGTATTTAATATTAAAAGAAAAATGTTTAGAGGGAAATCTCTTAATATTTTCAAACTTAAATAATACAATTTTTATTACTATTGCTATAAATAATCTTCAAAAGTGCATATTTAAAAGAAATTGTTAATAAATTTAAAATTTATTAGAATATTTAATTTACATTTGTTTAAAATGAGTCAATGGTAAATTGACTTGGCCATAAATTTGACTCTGTACTAGACTATAGTCTAGACTGTAGACTAGACTAGAAACTAGCCTATAGACTAGACTAGACTATAGACTAGACTATAGGCTAGACTATAGACTAGACTATAGACTAGACTATAGACTAGACTATAGACTAGACTATAGACTAGACTGTAGGCTAGACTATAGACTAGACTATAGACTAGACTATAGACTAGACTATAGACTAGACTATAGACTAGACTATAGACTAGACTATAGACTAGACTATAGACTAGACTATAGACTAGACTATAGACTAGACTATAGACTAGACTATAGACTAGACTATAGACTAGACTATAGACTAGACTATAGACTAGACTATAGACTAGACTATAGACTAGACTATAGACTAGACTATAGACTAGACTATAGACTAGACTATAGACTAGACTATAGACCAGACTAGACTAGACTATAGACTAGACTAGACTAGACTATAGACTAGACTATAGACTAGACTATAGACTAGACTATAGACTAGACTATAGACTAGACTATAGACTAGACTATAGACTAGATAGACTATAGACTAGACTATAGACTAGACTATAGACTAGACTATAGACTAGACTAGACTAGACTAGACTAGACTATAGACTAGACTATAGACTAGACTATAGACTAGACTATAGACTAGACTAGACTAGACTATAGACTAGACTATAGACTAGACTAGACTAGACTATAGACTAGACTATAGACTAGACTAGACTAGACTATAGACTAGACTATAGACTAGACTATAGACTAGACTATAGACTAGACTATAGACTAGACTATAGACTAGACTATAGACTAGACTATAGACTAGACTATAGACTAGACTATAGACTAGACTATAGACTAGACTATAGACTAGACTATAGACTAGACTATAGACTAGACTATAGACTAGACTATAGACTAGACTATAGACTAGACTATAGACTAGACTATAGACTAGACTATAGACTAGACTATAGACTACTATAGACTATACTATAGACTAGACTTAGACTAGACTATAGAGACTAGACTATAGACTAGACTAAGACTATAGACTAGACTACTAGACTATAGACATAGACTATAGACTAGACTATAGACTAGACTATAGACTAGACTATAGACTAGACTATAGACTAGACTATAGACTAGACTATAGACTAGACTATAGACTAGACTATAGACTATAGACTATAGACTAGACTATAGACTAGACTAAGAATGACTAGACTATAGACTAGACTATAGACTAGACTATAAACTAGACTATAGACTAGACTATAGGCTAAACTATAGACTAGACTATTAACCTAAACTGTAGACTACACTTTTTTTTTATTCAATTTTTTTATTCAATTTAGAATTTTTATTGATGTTCAATTTCTTGTATATTTGTTTAAGTATTTTTTATTGTTTATAACACATTGTTTTATGTTATTAAACAATTTTTTTTAATTTTCTATTTTATGATATCATTTCTTCTCGCCAGCAAATGACCTTAAACTTGTTTAATCATTTAAGCATCAAAATATTCTTAATTTTTATTTCAATTTCCATCAAAATTTATTTAACACTTTCAATATGTTAATCATTGATTCAGTAAAAAAAAATCAAATTTCCTAACACTTTAATAAAAAAAAGAATATTTAATGCAATTTAGTTTGTTTGATATTAAATTTAAACTTGTGACGTAAATGTTTTTATTTTGATTGGATTTTGGCTTAGTTTTATTTTATTAATAGGGAAAGAAAACAACAATTTAGTTTTGTTAAAATAGAAAAGAAATTGCCATAAATATTAAAGAATTTTTAATTTAATTTTGCTAAATTTATTAGGACTTTTAAAAGTTTTATAAATTTTCTTTAAATTTCTTTAATGGTTAAGCAATTGCATTGTTTACATTTTGTATAAAAAACAAAATAATTTCATTTTATATGGCAACATTGTTGTCAACTCTTGACAATGTCAACATTGTTTTGTTTACATTTTTGGTGCATTTTCTCTTTGACAGTTGCAGCATTTGCAAATAAAGCTAATTTTTTAAAGAATCTTTGGTAAATATGTTTTTTTATAGATTTTACTGTACATTTTATTATAAATATATTATTAAATTTAGAAATCTAATAAATTTTCTTTAAATTAATTTAATGTACATCAAAATTCAATTTACTGTTTCAATAGCTTTCTCACATTACCAATTTGTTTGTTTGTTGTGTTTTGCTTTCATTTGTTTTTGTTTGAAAAATCACGTTTAGTGAAAATAAACATTTTCCTAAAAGGCCATAAACATTTCAGAAAATTTTCATTTTCAATTAAAATTTAATTTACGAGCCATTTGTTAGTAATTAATGAGTCATTTAAGGCAAATATAAAAAAATCTATTAATAAACTGTGAAAAACATTGGTTACCCTTTCTATGACCCCTACATGTCAATTAGGCAACTAAAGTAATTTGGTTTTAAACCTGAATACTTTATTATTAATAAAATTGTTGTAGACATTTTAAAATTTATCCAGAATAAGGGTTTTTTTATTATTTGTCTAATTGATTAAATGTCAAATAAATTCGTCGAAGTTTAGACAAAAACCCTTATGCCACTTTTCTGTTTTATAGCAGAGAAACCTTTCTCCAAACAAAGACATAAACCTTTAAATAAGTTAAGTAACAAACCCAAGCAAAGACAGAGGTTTCAAGTTAATTCCCTCGACAAAAATTACGATTTCAGCCGTTAACGACAAGCGACAAACAGCAAGTTTGATTTGTTTGTGTTTAAACAGTTTGCCGAATAATTAGAAGAACATTTTAAATAATTAAGGGAAACTCTAGGCTATAGACTAGACTACAGATTAGACAATATACAAGGCTATAGGTTAGACTATATACTGGACTATAGACTATAATATAGACTACAAAACAGACTAACCTATGGAAAAGAATTTCACTAGATTCGACATTAGAGTATATAATAGACTAAACTGTAGTCTAGTCTATAGACTAGACTATAGACTAGACTATAGACTAGACTATAGACTAGACTAGACTTGACTATAGACTAGACTATAGACTAGACTATAGACTAGACTATAGACTAGATTATAGACTAGACTATAGACTAGACTATAGACTAGACTATAGACTAGATTATAGACTAGACTATAGACTAGAATATAGACTAGACTATAGACTAGACTATAGACTAGACTATAAACTAGACTATAGACTAGACTATAGACTAGACTATAGACTAGTCTATAGACTAGACTATAGACTAGACTATAGACTAGACTATAGACTAGACTATAGACTAGACATAGACTAGACTATAGACTAGACTATAGACTAGACTATAGACTAGACTATAGACTAGACTATAGACTAGACTATAGACTAGACTATAGACTAGACTATAGACTAGACTATAGACTATAGACTATAGACTAGACTATAGACTAGACTATAGACTAGACTATAGACTAGACTATAGACTAGACTATAGACTAGACTATAGACTAGACTATAGACTAGACTATAGACTAGACTATAGACTAGACTATAGACTAGACTATAGACTAGACTATAGACTAGACTATAGACTAGACTATAGACTAGACTATAGACTAGACTATAGACTAGACTATAGACTAGACTATAGACTAGACTATAGACTAGACTATAGACTAGACTATAGACTAGACTATAGACTAGACTATAGACTAGACTATAGACTAGACTATAGACTAGACTATAGACTAGACTTTAGACTAGACTATATGCTAGACTATAGACTAGACTATATGCTAGACTATAGACTAGACTATAGACTAGACTATAGACTAGATTATAGACTAGACTATAGACTAGACTATAGACTAGACTATAGACTAGACTATAGACTAGACTATAGACTGGACTATAGACTGGACTATACTATAGACTAGACTATACTATAGACTAGACTATACTATAGACTAGACTATACTATAGACTAGACTTTAGACTAGACTATAGGCTATACTATAGACTATACTATAGACTAGACTATAAACTAGACTATAGACTAGACTATAGACTAGAATATAGACTAGACTATAGACTAGACTATAGACTAGACTATAGACTAGACTATAGACTAGACTATAGACTAGACTATAGACTAGACTATAGACTAGACTATAGACTAGACTATAGACTAGACTATAGACTAGACTATAGACTAGACTATAGACTAGACTATAGGCTAGACTATAGACTAGACTATAGACTAGCCTATAGACTAGACTATAGACTAGACTATAGACTAGACTATAGACTAGACTATAGACTAGACTATAGACTAGACTATAGACTAGACTATAGACTAGACTATAGACTAGACTATAGACTAGACTATAGACTAAACTATAGACTACTAGACTAGACTATAGACTAGACTATAGACTATACTGTAGACTATACTATAGACTAGACTATAGACTAGACTATAGAATAGACTATAGAATAGACTATAAACTAGACTATAGACTAGACTAAATTTTTGAGGTCGAAGGTTTTTGCTCTTTTAATTATTTTGAGCAGAATTTTGTTCCAATATGTTGATTAGGAGTAGCTTCTGTTACAAGTTGTTATCTTGACGAATAAGTTTCAAAATTAAAGAAATTTTGAGGTTATGTGACAAATTTTTTAAATTTTGATACTAACCTGTTTATTTGTAAGTTTTTTTTTTTAATAAAATAAAACAAATTTTCTACATTTTCTTTAAGTTGCTAAAGTAGTTATTAGTTTATTTCTTTAAGGCCTTAAACCCAAAGCAATTTTTAGGGGATTTTGAAACTTTTTTCAAATTTTATAAATGTAAAATAAAAGTACATAGTTTTTTTTTAACCGTTTACATATTTTTTCATTAAATAATATATTTTTCAAACAATAAACTTTAAGCAACTAATTTTACAAAATTTATTTTTATAAAAACATATAATTTTTATTATTTTGCTGTTAATGTAAGCAATTTAAAAATAAAACTTGTTAGTAAGTTTAGATAGGTAGTTTTTTACAATTTATATATAATCCAAAGATATCACAAAACAAGACTTTTTTCTAGTTCTCATACATTCTTTCAGTTTCATTATTTTTAGGTTATTTTTTGGGGGCGTAGATTTTTTTTTTAATAATTAAAGAAATAAAGTAGTTTTTTAATAAAAAATATATAAAATAAAAATGATATTAAAATAAAAGTAATTTAAAGAGAATAAACTCCTTTGCAAGGCGAATTTAAATAAGGTGGCAAAGCAGCCGTTTTAAAGCCAATTTTGAGATTTGTTTTAGGCAAAGTGAGAGCTCTATAGTTTGACATTTATAGGAGAATTTTAAGATTTAGGATAAACTTTAAAAGGAGAGAAAAAGATATCTGCTTTATAGGCAGATATGAAGAACTATAAAACTCTATTGAGATGGAACTTTCCTACAAATTTGGTCGCTTGGAAAGCCACCTCGTTTTAAACTGGCCTTGCAAAAGTTCGTATTTTTTCGATTTATTACTTTATACTACATTCTGTATCCAATTAAGAGCTCCTCTAATGCGACGCAAACGAGCACGTGAAAGAAAACTGCTTATCAATAGATATTCCACATAAGTACGGCGTCCTGACTGCTGGTAATTGAAAGAGGATGAACTCAAAGATGGATTACTGTCCCCAGATTTCGATTCACACATAATTTTAGTCGTTAAAGATAAAAGCCATTGTAAAATCTGCCAAAGAGATGGAAAAATCATTTAAACAATGCTTTTGCTTTAATAAATCGTTTTACTTACCTCTGGACTGTTGGGCATGCCACCCATTTTTAGCCATTGGGAGGGAGCCCATAAAAATAATTGCATTACATTGGCCGCAATATCGGGACTAACACGTTTTGAAGGATTGGGGGATAAAATATTGTAAATTAATTGCTGCACTAGGGAGGGACACTCATCTGTTAAGGCTGGCAAATCTTCATCCTTATAATCTGAATTACGTAGAGAAAAAGTTTGTTCCCCCTTGGCCACTCTAAGACCGCCACTGGAGGAGTAAAAGGGATTGGGTAAACCAAAAATTTCATAAGCTATGGCGCCACAAGCCCACAAATCAGCTTTGGCATAATTTAATACCGCAAAAGGACCCGGCTGTTTGTTTATTATCTCGGGAGCCATTAAGGCAGCATTGCCACCTTTATCTATATCATAAGAAGTATAAGGCACTTGTAGGCCATGCACCTTATCCGCCAGACAACAGCCAAAATCCGATAATACCAATATAGGAGGAGAATCATCATCATTAAGTTCAATTAAAATATTATCCGATTTCAAATCACGATGGGCTATGCCATGGCGGCTAATGTGGGCTACAGCCTCCAACAATTGGGTCAACAACAACAGCTTGGTTCTAGTGGTCAATTGATGAGAATCCAAAAATGCTCTCAAACTATAATCATAACGTTTCATTAGCAAATACAAAGACATATTGCGACCATAACCATTGGGATTTATGCGCTGCGGTTGGGCTATGGGATACAGAAGATGGCCATCGGGAAAATTGCCCACTTCATCGCAGAAAAAGCCATACATGCAGACTATATTAGGGTGTGGGGGTAAAATTAAAGTTTGATCTTGTATATGCTGCTCCCAAGCCTCGGCGGCGTCATTAATATAACGTTGGCGGGCGGGTACAGTTTCCTTATACATGGCCCTTAAGATAGCCATGGCATTGCTCTGTATGTCATAATTAAACATCATTTTTAAGGCCAAAGGATAGCGGCGTATACTGACAGAGGTGGAAGGATCCATAGGTTGCTGTTTTAAAGGAAATTATAAAAATTATTACAATTACTCTTTATATTTGTGAAAAACCCTCAACTTACCAATTGTGCTGTTCCTGGCTCAACGTTTTGTGTTTGTGATGCTGTAGACGGTAGTTTGAAATCCTTTTTATCTTCTAAGGCCTGCTGTTGGCGTAATGATTGTTCCAGTAACGTGGCAGCAGAGGTTTGACTAAACATTTGCACATTATCTACCGAGCCACCAAAATTATGAACAAATCTCGACATATTCTGTAAAGGAGACATGTATTCTGGCCTAAAAGATTGCTGCTGTAAAGGTTGTTTACGTTCTGGAGATAAGCTAGTTGTTTCTACAAAATCCTCAGTTTCCATGGGTTGTGGCGATTGATTCTTTAAGGCTGCTGCATATACCACAGCCGCACAACCTTTAGCTATGGCTGGACCTATAGACAACTTATTAATACTAAAGTTAGAGTCTAAAGTCTCCGAAATTTCATCATAATTCCAAGTATTCTGCAAACGATTGGCGGCCTCACGTATTTCCCAGCAAACACCCTCCAATTCATCTTCTTTAGTTAAAACCCCAGCGCCGGAAGCTAAACTAACACCAATGAGGGCGAAAAAGGGAGCGGAATCACCATAAAACAGTTTTTTGGTAGCTTGGGTACGCAATTCAGCGGAATAGGTGGTGGTAACACGATTTAAAATATTATCAATAAATAGTTTACGTGCCTGCTGACCAAAACGGAAAATACCAGCCGAACGTGGTACACTGGCGGCCAACTGGCCAGTGCCAGTTGCTGAGGCACCAGAGGCACCCCCACTCAAAGAGTTTAAGGCATTTTTAGCAGCCCATTTCTAAACAAAAAAGTGAACAAATAAGAATAGAAACTTTTTCATCTTCTTTCTTTATAACTCTACTTACTCTTCCCGCTGCAGCCGCTACTGAAGGTAGACGTTGTTGGCGTGTATTTCTTGTTTGATTTTGTTCCAAAATGTTGGTGTGTATATCTCGTTTCCAATAGGTCTGAAGTAAATAACGACCATGTTTGACTAGTCGTGTGGTTAACAAACGTACAGACATAATGCCTTGACAACTCCCTCAAACAAATAATAGATTTTTAGCAACACACTGTGCCAAGCAACAGCCTTTAAAGAAATTTTCAAAGAAATTATAAAATATTAATTGCGTTTTAATTTTTTATGCTTAAAATTGCTCATAAGCTTTTCTATATTATATATTTCTACTCACCTCTTTGTTATATTGAGTTTATTTTGTTTTTTGGGTTTAATTTTCACTTATATCTTGCAATTAACACCGCTTTTTGCGGCTGTCTCTGGGCAAAACATTGAAGATTCAACAACACCTCCCCCACCGAAAATGGGAAAGTTTTTAAACTATTTGTTATTTGTTTGTTGTTTTCCTAAATGTATTGTTCTTATTAGATAATCATTCACGTCGTTTATTTCTAAAAATGTTGCTAGAATCTGCAATTGTAAAAAATTTTGTCATGGTTGAAAGATTTTCTTTTAAAAATGCTTCAATTTTATAAATTTTTTAAAAATTTCTTGTTAAAAACAAACAAATATAAAAGCTATACCTGTTTTTTACAGAATTCTATAATTATTTGTTAAAATTTGTAGAGAATTTTCCCAAAATTTCGTTTTGTTTGTGTCGATGATGCGTATTTTGTGAAAATGAACAGCTGGAGCTGTCAATTATTTTGTAGAACAAGTTAATTATGTTAACACTTTAAAGTGAATGCTTATAACAAAGAAGGAAAAAAGAAGAAGAGCAAGAAAAAATGTAAACAAATGTTATCAATTAATGGGGAATTGTTGATAACAAAAGGAGAAAAGGCAAATTGTATAAGATAAGCTTACGTCAACAGCTAATACACAACAACTGTCAAACTTTATAAATAAAAACAATACGATCACTAACAAATCTTTCAAAAAAATAAGCTTTATGCAAAGATTATCTTTTAAAAATTCTACTAGATTTGTAATTTGCATTAAAAACAACAAAACTGCAATCTAAAAAACGTAAACAAAAGTTATTTGGCCCTGGTTTTTGTTGCAAAACTTGGTACATATTTTTAAAAGATTTTTTAAATTTCTTTTGTTTTTTCAGCCTTTTAATTTGTTCAAAACAGTTTTTTAATTATATAAACTACAAAATTGTCCAAGATTTTGTAAATTTAAAAATTGTTATTATCAAATAAATTAAGTTTTTTATTTCATTTTTACTTATTTATTTTTCTTTATTAATTTAAAACAATTTCTGCTAATTTATTAAAAAAAACACAAACACTTATTACACACTTTAGCCTCTTCTTTGTCATTATTTTCTAAAATCAAACAATTTTGGTATAACATCACCACATTTAGCCGACAACTTAATATCGGCTAAATGATCCGCTCTTGTCTCTCCTATATTAACTATAGCCACCGGCAAATTCAAATCTTTAGTTTGCAGAACCATACGATAACCCGAAAATACCAAAAGGCTCGAACCCAACACCAATAAACCATCTCCTGAGTAAATCATTTCTGCTATACGATTAACTCGCACCTTGGGCACATTATCACCAAAGAATACAATCTCGGGCTTTAAATGGCCATCACATTGCGGACAGGGAGGTATACGAAAATTATCTATATATTCTTGAGGTATTTCAACATCACCATCAGGACGTATCATATCAGGAGCATCTTTAAATTCTGGATTTAACGTATTTAAAATAGTTTGGAACTCATGACGATCGATGCGATAGTCACAGTTTAAACATTTTACCACATAACCGGAGCCATGAAGTTCTACAACATTTTTGCTGCCCGCTTTGCTGTGCAAACGATCCACGTTTTGTGTAACCACACATTGAAGACGAGCCTCACGCTCAAAACGAGCCAAAGCATGATGGGTGGCATTGGGTTCGGTGCTGGAGAAATTGGGCCAACCTACAAAGTTGCGGGCCCAGTAGCGACGACGTACAGCAGCAGACTTAACAAATTCCATATGTTGTATAGGTTTATGATTAGTGCGGGCATATAAACCTACTCCAGCAGAGCGATAATCAGGGATGCCTGTATAAAATACCAATTAATTTAATAAGTATATAAATATTAACTAAAAATAGCCTCACCCGATTCTGTGGATATTCCCGCTCCCGTTAAAACCACTATATTAGGTTTATCCATTAGGAAATCTTGCAATTTTTTAACTTCCTCTTCCACCACTGGCTGATGCTGAGGCACATACTGCTGTTTGGCTGCCGACCATTCGGGAAATTTACAGCGTATACGCATTAATTGAGTAAAACGCATTTTTATTTAATAAATTTTAGTTAATTTAGATAAAATTTATTTATTAGTAAAATTGTAATTGTTTTTTTTTTTTTTAAACAAATCACATAACATAATAAAAACCAAAGTATAACATAAAAACAATAATAAATAAAAAAGAAAACAAACAGCTGGTTTAATAGTTTACAGTGAATGTTCACTCAACAAGAAGCTGTAAGAAAACATTCAGAAATATTACCATATTGTTAGTAAAAATAATTAACAAAATGCAATTTTTAACAAATTTTAATATTAATTAAAGGATAAATAAACTTTTTTTAATTAAAGATTATAATTTTTGTTGTTTTAAACTAAAATATAATTGATTTCTCATTAATATATTAACAAAGATTTTTGGAAGTTATTTATTTTTTTGCTAACATCTGGCCACCTTATTAAAAATGCCAATTGGCCTTGTCAAAGCGAATTCGCTGATTAGTTGAGAAAATGCATTCATTGTGATTGGTTGTAAAAGCGCTGTTATAACAAAAAAGAATAAAAAATTATAATTTTGTGTAACTTTATTTAAATTTAATAAGAAAAAGCCGGTTGTTTTGAAAAAACAGAAATTTAATAAGAATATCAATCAATTGCTCAATGCTAAAAACAAAAGAGAAAACTAAACACGCCTGATTTATTTGTTCTCATAAATTTAACTTAAAAAAATAAACCCAACAAAAAAGCATTAAACAAAACAAACGTTAAGAAATAATATAATATAAAGAAAAATTCTTGTGTTTTCTGATAAAACAAAAATTGTGTGTCATCGTTTCAAAACGTTATAATTGTTGTTATTGGAGTTCTGCTTACTGGATTGTTGTTGTTGCTACAGTGTGTGTTTTTTGTGACTTACGTTTTATGCTTTTCTTGAAAAAGAAAAGCAATTAAAAAAACTAAAATAAAACCAACAACAAAACTAAGCAATTGTTTTTACCGTTTTAACAGCATTTCTTTCTTTTTTATTTGTTTGTGCAAAATTATTAACAAATCAGCAATTAAAATTCAATAAGCAAATTGTTCCACCACAAAGTAGCAGTTGTCGTATAAAGAAGTTCTGTAAACCAGCAAAAATATGTCGGAAACTAAAAGTGTAAGTTTAAAAATAAATCCTTTTCAGTTTAACCCAACATTTCCTTTTAACAATTTATAAGCTATTCTTAGATTTTTTTAATTATAACCAACCATATTTTTTTTGTCAAGGGCGCGGTTATCTTGTAATTTTTTGCCATAAATTTTGCTACTGTTGCGTTTTTTTCTGTTTTATTTTTTGCTTTTTGCTGTTCATATTTTCTATGTGTGGCTGTGTGTATTAGTTTTGGGATTCTCCTGTTTCTTTGTTTTATTATTGTTGTAGTTTTTGTTCTTTTTATTTTTGGTTAACTTGTTTTTTGTTGTTGTTGTTGAGTTATTTTCGCCGTGTCAATGTTTTCTCCTTGAAATACAACTCTGTATTTGTTGTCAGTTGTTTTGTGGTGTTATTATTGTTGTTGCTATAAAGCAAAATAAAGAAAAAAGGATCGTTAAAAGTAATTATTCTAAAGGAATGAGTTCTTTTTTGGAGAGTTTTGATATTTTTGTAACCAAATTTACAGACATTGGATTTTTTAACTAAATTACTTAAAAGTAAAACTTATTTTAAAAAATTATTTACTATAGAATAGACTAAAGAATAGACTTTAAAGTAGACCTTAGACTATGCTAAAGAATAGACTATAAAATAGATTATAAACTAAACTATAGGTTATACTATAGACTAGACTATAGACTAGACTATAGACTAGACTATAGACTAGACTATAGACTAGACAATAGACTAGACTATAGACTAGACTATAGACTAGACTATAGACTAGACTATAGACTAGACTATAGACTAGGACTATAGACTAGACTATAGACTAGACTATAGACTAGACTATAGACTAGACTATAGACTAGACTATAGACTAGACTATAGACTAGACTATAGACTAGACTATAGACTAGACTATAGACTAGACTATAGACTAGACTATAGACTAGACTATCGACTAGACTATCGACTAGACTATCGACTATACGTATAGACTAGACTAGACTATAGTCTAGACTATAGACTAGACTATAGACTAGACTAGAATATAGACTAGACTCTAGACTAGACTATAGACTAGACTATAGACTAGACTATAGACTAGACTATAGACTAGACTATAGACTAGACTATAGCCTAGACTATAGACTAGACTATAGACTAGACTATAGACTAGACTATAGACTAGAATATAGATAGACTATAGACTAGACTATAGACTAGACTATAGACTAGACTATAGACTAGACTATAGACTAGACTATAGACTAGACTATAGACTAGACTATAGACTAGACTATAGACTAGACTATAGACTAGACTATAGACTAGACTATAGACTAGACTATAGACTAGACTATAGACTAGACTATAGACTAGACTATAGACTAGAATATAGACTAGACTATAGACTAGACTATAGACTAGACTATAGACTAGACTATAGACTAGACTATAGACTAGACTATAGACTAGACTATAGACTAGACTATAGACTAGACTATAGACTAGACTATAGACTAGACTATAGACTAGACTATAGTCTAGATTATAGACTAGACTATAGACTAGACTATAGACTAGATTATAGACTAGACTATAGACTAGACTATAGACTAGAATATAGACTAGACTATAGACTAGACTATAGACTAGACTATAGACTAGACTATAGACTAGACTATAGACTAGACTATAGACTAGACTATAGACTAGACTATAGATTAGACTATAGACTAGACTATAGACTAGACTATAGACTAGATTATAGACTAGATTATGGACTAGACTATAGACTAGACTATAGACTAGACTATGGACTAGACTATAGACTAGATTATAGACTAGACTATGGACTAGACTATAGACTAGACTATAGACTAGACTATAGACTAGACTATAGACTAGACTATAGACTAGACTATAGACTAGACTATAGACTAGACTATAGACTAGACTATAGACTAGACTATGGACTAGACTATAGACTAGACTATAGACTAGACTATAGACTAGACTATAGACTAGACTATAGACTAGACTATAGACTAGACTATAGACTAGACTATAGACTAGACTATAGACTAGACTATGGACTAGACTATAGACTAGACTATAGACTAGACTATAGACTAGACTATAGACTAGACTATAGACTAGACTATAGACTAGACTATAGACTAGACTATAGACTAGACTATAGACTAGACTATAGACTAGACTATAGACTAGACTATAGACTAGACTATAGACTAGGCTATAGACTAGGCTAGACTAGACTATAGACTAGACTATAGACTAGACTATGGACTAGATTATAGACTAGACTATAGACTAGACTATGGACTAGACTATAGACTATATTATAGACTAGACTATAGTCTACACTATAGACTAGACTATAGTCTACACTATAGACTAGACTATAGTCTACACTATAGACTAGACTATAGTCTACACTATAGACTAGGCTATAGACTAGACTATAGACTAGACTTAAAATTTATTAAGCTATTATTAAGCTATTCACTAGACTAGGTATAGGTCTTACTATAGACTAAACTACAGCCTATTACAGACTAGACTAGACAATAATATATTTCAATCTAAAATAAATAAATAGAAAAACAATTTATTTCCTAAAAAAAACTAGAAACGCTTTTTATTTCAATTCATTCATTCCACATTTCTTATCACCATCAAAAGCAACAACAATAACAAAATGCTTAAAAATATAAACAATGCCATTGTAAATAATATAGTGCATGTTATTTACACCATCTTTCCCATGCTCTTAATTTACAGGGAAAAAAATAAAAACAATTGTGTGATAAAGAAAACTTAGCAACAACAAACCTACACACAAACACATGCTCCTCCAACAACACTCTCCACTTTTTAAAGTCAATTGAACTCTTTATTTAAATTACTTGCTAGCAACAACAACAATGATGCAAACAAAATGAAAAAACATCAGCCTTCTCTATATAAAAACTCAAAAAATGAAGAAGACTACATTAAAACCGTTATAGCTAAAAGGGGTATTATGAAGTACAACACTTACAAAAAACAACACTTACAATATTCTGTACAACAACAATGAGAATATTTTATAGCTAGTGATGCAAAAACAAATTTGTAAACAAAATAAAAGTAAAAAAATAACAACTAAGAAGAAGAACAAGCTGAATATTAAATGTAAACTCTGAAAACAATGTGACAAACTCTTTGTTTCTTAACCGAAAGACTTTTTTTACACCTTAAAACAATATGAACGCTTTTTTGCCTATTACACTAATAAGCTTTTAAAACGTTAATATTTTAAAGACCACTTTAAAGATCTGTGATGTAAATCAGAAAAAAACATTAAAACATTTTAAAAACCTCTTGCATATGCAAAAAAAAAAACTCTAGTGTTCATTAGTGCTGATATTTTTTGCTTTTACTTACATATTTGCTCTTCAAATTTGTCCTTTGTTTGTTTAACAGAGAAAACAATTTTATCACTCCCAGCCCCGATTAACCCCACTACATCCCGCATATATTAGCACTTGTATAAAAAAAACACTTTAAATATTTTTTTTTTCATAAAAATTCTGTACAAATATTACATGTTGTTATATACGCTGATCCATGAAAACGTTAGTCAAAACAAACTTGAGTATATACTTCCATCATCATCAATAATGGGTTCGGCAACGGGATGTGAGTAAGCGGTTGACTTTTTTATAAAACAAAAAAATATGTTTATGTACTTGAGGCATTATCCCCTTGTTTGTTTGAAATACATAAAAATATAAATGTTAATAAACATTTAAATGAACATAGAGTAAAAGAATTGAAAGGAAAAACAACAAGGGTTGCTTGTTATTCTTTTTCAAAATTTTCATTTCATGGGTGGAGAAGTTTTTGGGAGCAATAAACTGGTGTATATTAAGGGAAAGGAATACGGTTAAGACTAAATTGTAGTTCAGACTAAAGACTAAACTATAGCTTAGACTAAAGATGAAATTTGATACTTTAGTTCAGACTTTAGAGTAAATAATAGTTGATACTGTAAACTGAACTATAGCCCAGACTGAAATCCAGACTATAGACTAAACTATAGTCTAGACTATAGACTAAACTATATATTAAACTATAGTCCAGACTATACACTAATTATAGTCCATACTATAGACTTAACTATAGTCCAGTATACAGACTAAACTATAGTCCAGGCTATAGACTAAACTATAGTCCAGGCTATAGACTAAACTATAGTCTAGACTATAGACGAAACTATAGTCTAGACTATAGACGAAACTATAGTCTAGACTATAGACGAAACTATAGTCTAGACTGTAGAAGAATCTATAGTCCAGACGAAGCTATAGTCCAGACTATAGACGAAGCTATAGTCCAGACTAAAGACGAAGCTATAGTCCAGACTATAGACAAAGCTATAGTCCATACTATGGACTAAACTATAGTCCAGACTATAGACTAAACTATAGTCCAGACTATAGACGAAGCTATAGTCCAGACTATAGACGAAGCTATAGTCCAGACTATAGACGAAACTATAGTCCAGTCTATAGACGAAACTATAATACGGAATATATACTAAGCTATAGACCAGACTATAGACTATAGTCCAGACTATAGACTAGTCAATAATTCAGACTATAGACCAGTCAATAGTTCAGACTATAAACTATTCTATAGACTAAACAATAGTGCAGACTATAGACTAAACTATAGTGCATACTATAGACTAGTCAATAGTTCAGACTATAGACCAGTCAATAGTTCAGACTATAAACTATTCTATAGTCCAGGCTGAAGACTATAGCTTATTCTATTGTATAGTCTATTCTAAAGTCTAGATCTATTATTTAGTCAACTATAGTGTAGTCTTGTTTTGTTAAATTCAAATTTTTTAAATAAATTTTGAAACCTTTTCCCATTTTGGTAAAAAATTAAAGTAATTTTTTTTTTTTTTTTTTAGAAATTTAATACTTTTCTCTTACTTTCTTTTTTTTTTTCTCTTTTTGTCATCAAACTACATGAAAATATGTATTTTTATTTTCCAATTGAAAGTATTTTTTTTGTTGTCCAAATAAAATTGTTAAGCGCGCCCAGCATTTCAATTATTCTTTTGCTGTTGTATGTCAAAAGACAAGTACAATGAACGAACGACAGACAGTCAGACTTTCTATTGTATTGCAGTGACACAATATTTTTATAACAATTTTATTAATAATAATAAAACTAATAAATTACACACTTATAAACAAACAAATGAATGAATGTTCTACAACAAAATCAACAACAAAACCATACAAGAAAATTAAACCCAACTATATGACTGGCTACTGTATTGTTTATCCTAAATTGAAAAAATAAAACACGAAATCATACACTAGAAATCTCTTCAAAATTAATTTAAATGAAAAATTAAAAAAAGAAAAAAACATAAATCAATTAATAAAGCACGTTCTGCTGGATGATGATAAACAGCAAAAACTATTATACACCAGCCAGCAGCAGTGGCTACACACTCTACTACTAGATTTGTTTATCATGCCACATTTTCTTGTATTTTTCATTCATTTGTTATTTAAATGCTTGAATTTTAATTACGGAAAATTTAGCCCCCTATTAAATTAATAGGCTTTACAGTTGTTTTGTTTTTCTTTTAATCTAGTGGTTTATTTTGTTTTTTTTTCTTTGTGTATCAAATGTTTGTTTTGTTTTGACTTTGTTTGAAGTGTTTTTCCTCTAAACACTTTAATGTCGAGGATTAATTAATGAAAAATAAACTTTGAACTATTTTTTAAAAAGAGATTTTTATTGTTATTGAGTGATAAAATTTTTGTAGAACGAGTTTAGCCTATAGTGTCGACTATAGAATAGTTTACAATGGACTATAGTTTAGTCTACAGTCTGTCTATACTCTAGGCTATAGTATAGTTTATAGTCTAGTTTATAATCTAGTCTATAGTCTAGTCTACAATGGACTATAGTTTAGACTACAGTCTGTCTATGGTCTAGTCTACAGTCTAGTCTATAGTCTAGTCTATAGTTTAGACTACAGTCTGTCTAAAGTCTAGTCTAATAGTCCTAGTCTATAGTCTAGTCTATAGTCTAGTCTATAGTCTAGTCTATAGTCTAGTCTAGTCTAGTCTATAGTCTAGTCTAGTCTATAGTCTAGTCTATAGTCTAGTCTATAGTCTAGTCTATAGTCTAGTCTATAGTCTAGTCTATAGTCTAGTCTATAGTCTAGTCTATAGTCTAGTCTATAGTCTAGTCTATAGTCTAGTCTATAGTCTAGTCTATAGTCTAGTCTATAGTCTAGTCTATAGTCTAGTCTATAGTCTAGTCTATAGTCTAGTCTATAGTCTAGTCTATAGTCGAGTCTATAGTCTAGTCTATAGTCTAGTCTATAGTCTAGTCTAGTCTATAGTCTAATCTATAGTCTAGTCTATAGTCTAGTCTATAGTCTAGTCTATAGTCTAGTCTTTAGTCTAGTCTATAGTAAAGTCATAGTATAGTCTATAGTCTAGTCTATAGTCTAGTCTTTAGTCTAGTCTATAGTAAAGTCTATAGTATAGTCTATAGTCTAGTCTATAGTCCTAGTCTATAGTCTAGTCTATAGCTAGTCTATAGTACTAGTCCTATAGTCTAGTCTATAGTCTAGTCTATAGTCTAGTCTATAGTCTAGTCTATAGTCTAGTCAATATCTAGTCATAGTCTAGTCTATAGTCTAGTCTATAGTCTAGTCTATAGTCTAGTCTATAGTCTAGTCTATAGTCTGTCTATAGTCTAGTCTATAGTCTAGTCTATAGGCTAGTCTATAGTCTAGTCTATAGTCTAGTCTATAGTCTAGTCTATAGTCTAGTCTATATGTCATAGTCTATAGTCTAGTCTATAGTCTAGTCTATATAGTCTAGTCTATTAGTATAAGTCTATAGTCTAGTCTATAGTCTAGTCTATGTCTAGTCTATAGTCTAGTATATAGTCTAGTCTATAGTCTAGTCTATAGTCTAGTCTATAGTCTAGCTATAGTCTAGTCTATAGTCTATAGTCTAGTCTATAGTCTAGTCAATAGTCTAGTCAATAGTCTAGTCTATAGTCTAGTCTATAGTCTAGTCTATAGTCTAGTCTATAGTCTAGTTCTATAGTCTAGTCTATAGTCTAGTCTATAGTCTAGTCTATAGTCTAGTCTATAGTCTAGTCTATAGTCTAGTCTATAGTCTAGTCTATAGTCTAGTCTATAGTCTAGTCTAGTCTATAGTCTAGTCTATAGTCTAGTCTATAGTCTAGTCTATAGTCTAGTCTATAGTCTAGTCTATAGTCTAGTCTATAGTCTAGTCTATAGTCTAGTCTATAGTCTAGTCTATAGTCTAGTCTATAGTCTAGTCTATAGTCTAGTCTAGTCTAGTCTATAGTCTATAGTCTAGTCTATAGTCTAGTCAATAGTCTAGTCTATAGTCTAGTCTATAGTCTATAGTCTAGTCTATAGTCTAGTCTATAGTCTAGTCTATAGTCTAGTCTATAGTCTAGTCTATAGTCTAGTCTATAGTCTAGTCTATAGTCTAGTCTATAGTCTAGTCTATAGTCTAGTCTATAGTCTAGTCTATAGTCTAGTCTATAGTCTAGTCTATAGTCTAGTCTATAGTCTAGTCTATAGTCTAGTCTATAGTCTAGTCTATAGTCTAGTCTATAGTCTAGTCTATAGTCTAGTCTATAGTCTAGTCTATAGTCTAGTCTATAGTCTAGTCTATAGTCTAGTCTATAGTCTAGTCTATAGTCTAGTCTATAGTCTAGTCTATAGTCTAGTCTATAGTCTAGTCTATAGTCTAGTCTATAGTCTAGTCTATAGTCTAGTCTATAGTCTAGTCTATAGTCTAGTCTATAGTCTAGTCTATAGTCTAGTCTATAGCCTAGTCTATAGCCTAGTCTATAGTCTATTCTATAGTCTAGTCTATAGTCTAGTCTATAGTCTAGTCTATAGTCTAGTCTATAGTCTAGTCTATAGTCTAGTCTATAGTCTAGTCTATAGTCTAGTCTATAGTCTAGTCTATAGTCTAGTCTATAGTCTAGTCTATAGTCTAGTCTATAGTCTAGTCTATAGTCTAGTCTATAGTCTAGTCTATAGTCTAGTCTATAGTCTAGTCTATAGTCTAGTCTATAGTCTAGTCTATAGTCTAGTCATAGTCTAGTCTATAGTCTAGTCTATAGTCTAGTCTATAGTCTAGTCTATAGTCTAGTCTATAGTCTAGTCTAGTCTATAGTCTAGTCTATAGTCTAGTCTATAGTCTAGTCTATAGTCTAGTCTATAGTCTAGTCTATAGTCTGTCTATAGTCTAGTCTATAGTCTAGTCTATAGTCTAGTCGATAGTCTAGTCTATAGTCTAGTCTATAGTCTAGTCTATGGTTAGTCTATAATCTAGCCTATAGTCTAGTCTATAGTCCAGTCTATAGTCTAGTCTATAGTCTAGTCTATAGTCTAGTCTATAGTCTAGTCTATGGTTTAGTCTATAATCTAGCCTATAGTCTAGTCTATAGTCCAGTCTATAGGTCTGGATTATAGTCTGAGCTATAGTTCATTCTATCGTCTGGTCTAAGTTTAGTCTATATTCCGGCTTTAGTTTAGAAAACAGTTTAGTCTATAGTTTGGACTACAGTTTTGTCTATAGATTGACTATAGTTTCCTTTAAAGTCTGGTCTGCAGTAGTAAAAAGTCTGGACTATAATCTCCATCTTCAAAAGTTTATGCTTGAATAATTTTTATATTTTCTTTGTTGAATGTTCTTTCCGCTTAAAAGATTTCTAATTATTCATTCCACATTTTACTAACAGCTACAACATAATTAATAATAATTTATTTTCTCCCTGCTATCGCATTTCTTATATTATTAAAAAAAAATAAAACGATTAATATTTAATAAAATTTAAAGCTAAATGCATAATAAATTTCTACTTAAAATTATTGATTAAATAAACTATTTTGCTTCAATTTCTCAACTAAAAAGGCTGATTTGTATACGTACCACCCAATGTGCTTCCATCTGGCTGTTCTTGGCTTCTTTGTGCTTTATATTTCTAGGTCATTTAAGTATTTTTTTAGGTTTTTTTATCTAATTTTTCTGTGTTTTTTTTTTCTTTCCATTTTTTCCGTAGGTTTTTGTTAAACATGTATGTATATTTTTATTTATTCGTTAGTTAATTATTTGTTTTTAGTTGTTATTTTAGAAATGAAACAACATTTTTTTTATAACTCATTGATTTTTTACAACTTCTATGTGTTTTTTTTCAATTTGTTATTTGTGTTCTTTATATAAACGAAGTGGAAAATTATAAAAATGTTTGTTTTATATTTATAACAGGATGAGGCAATTATTTCAATAATTATTTTAAAATTTAGTTTAAATATATTAGTGAGTTATTTAGGGCAATTTCAATGATTATTTTCCCAAAAAAAAGAAAAAAATAATTACAATATTTAAAC
>NW_023995880.1:0-79690 GCF_015586225.1 Lucilia sericata
CCCTCGTTCGACCGCATATAACTTTTCGTTGTGGTTGTCAACAGTTGAAATTCTCGAAATTTGTTCTTTGTTGTTTAATTGCGGAGGAAAGCTCTCTGTTAAGTGGCAATAATGTCAAGGATAATTCTCAAAATATTAAAGTTTTTCTTACACATTTGCTATGGAATAAATTAAATGTCGATAAACGTAAGTTACAATGAAACACATTTCGTTTCATCTTAATTTAGCTGTTTTAATATTCCATGAAATTTTAATTCATTATTGCATGCTCTAATGAGTTTTACTCAAGCATTGGTTTAAATAGTATTTTAGGTTAAATATTTTAATTACATTTTCCTTTAAATAACACTAAATATATATAGTAGAAAGATTATAACATGGGTTGCAGAGGCGTTTGTCTATAAATAATTCTTTTGATTTATGTCTACTTACGGAAACTCGTCAAAAAAAAAAAGCAAACAAATCAATAATTTATATCTTATAATGCGCATTATCTCACAGTATTTTATATGACCAGCTAAAAATACATTACTGAAAGAATCGAATACTATTAAATCTATAGAATTTGAAATGTCTTTAAGAAAAGCCTGGGAAATATCAGATAATTTATGCAAATTATACTTGTGCTAGGATAACGACAACAATAGAACAACAAAATATGTATGATAATCTAGATCAAGGCAAATCTAAAGGGGTGGAGAAAACAACAGTAAGAAATTGTCGTATAGAAAAAGATACTAAAGTTGATGATGGTAGCGGAAGTAAGACATGGTGGCGTATACTTGTTATTAAACTTCCATAATGTTTGCTTGCTAGAATTTGTGTATAGAGGCTTAACCCAAGTGTGTGTGTATCTGTTGAGTGTTTAAGTGTCTGTTGTATTTCCACATGTAGTTATTTGTCGTCTGTTGTAAACAATTACATGCTAGATGGAGAAATAAGAGAAATTGCTTGTCGATAACATACACAATTTTGTCAACAATAAATAACGCGTTTGCTGCAATTGAAATTTAAGAGAAAAATTATAGTCTAGTTAATAGTCAAGTCTATAGTCTAGTCTAGTCTATAGTCTAGTCTATAGTCTAGTCTAGTCTATAGTCAAGTCTATAGTCTAGTCTAAAGTCTAGTCTATAGTCTAGTCTATAGTCTAGTCTATAGTCTAGTCTATAGTCTAGTCTATAGTCCTAGTCTATAGTCTAGTCTATAGTCTAGTCTATAGTCTAGTCTATAGTCTAGTCTATAGTCTAGTCTATAGTCTAGTCTATAGTCTAGTCTATAGTCTGTCTATAGTCTAGTCTATAGTCTAGTCTATAGTCTAGTCTATAGTCTAGTCTATAGTCTAGTCTATAGTCTAGTCTATAGTCTAGTCTATAGTCTAAGTCTATAGTCCTAGTCTATAGTCTAGTCTATAGTCTAGTCTTCTATAGTCTAGTCTATAGTCTAGTCTATAGTCTAGTCTATAGTCTAGTCTATAGTCTAGTCTATAGTCTAGTCTATAGTCTAGTCTATAGTCTAGTCTATAGTCTAGTCTATAGTCTAGTCTATAGTCTAGTCTATAGTCTAGGTCTATAGGCTAGTCTATAGTTCTAGTCTATAGTCTATTAGTCTATAGTCTAGTCTATAGTCTAGTCTATAGTCTAGTCTATAGTCTAGTCTATAGTCTAGTCTATAGTCTAGTCTATAGTCTAGTCTATAGTCTAGTCTATAGTCTAGTCTATAGTCTAAGTCTATAGTCGAGTCTATAGTCTAGTCTATAGTCTAGTCTATAGTCTAGTCTATAGTCTAGTCTATAGTCTAGTCTAGTCTAGTCTATAGTCTAGTCTATAGTCTAGTCTATAGTCTAGTCTATAGTCTAGTCTATAGTCTAGTCTATAGTCTAGTCTATAGTCTAGTCTATAGTCTAGTCTATAGTCTAGTCTATAGTCTAGTCTATAGTCTAGTCTATAGTCTAGTCTATAGTCTAGTCTATAGTCTAGTCTATAGTCTAGTCTATAGTCTAGTCTATAGTCTAGTCTATAGTCTAGTCTATAGTCTAGTCTATAGTCTAGTCTATAGTCTAGTCTATAGTCTAGTCTATAGTCTAGTCTATAGTCTAGTCTATAGTCTAGTCTATAGTCTAGTCTAGTCTATAGTCTAGTCTATAGTCTAGTCTATAGTCTAGTCTATAGTCTAGTCTATAGTCTAGTCTATAGTCTAGTCTATAGTCTAGTCTATAGTCTAGTCTATAGTCTAGTCTATAGTCTAGTCTATAGTCTAGTCTATAGTCTAGTCTATAGTCTAGTCTATAGTCTAGTCTATAGTCTAGTCTATAGTCTAGTCTATAGTCTTCTATAGTCTAGTCTATAGTCTAGTCTATAGTCTAGTCTATAGTCTAGTCTATAGTCTAGTCTATAGTCTAGTCTATAGTCTAGTCTATAGTCTAGTCTATAGTCTAGTCTATAGTCTAGTCTATAGTCTAGTCTATAGTCTAGTCTATAGTCTAGTCTATAGTCTAGTCTATAGTCTAGTCTATAGTCTAGTCTATAGTCTAGTCTATAGTCTAGTCTATAGTCTAGTCTATAGTCTAGTCTATAGTCTAGTCTATAGTCTAGTCTATAGTCTAGTCTATAGTCTAGTCTATAGTCTAGTCTATAGTCTAGTCTATAGTCTAGTCTATAGTCTAGTCTATAGTCTAGTCTATAGTCTAGTCTATCTATAATCTAGTCTATAGTCTAGTCTATAGTCTAGTCTATAGACTAGTCTATAGTCTAGTCTATAGTCTAGTCTATAGTCTAGTCTATAGTCTATAGTCTGGTGTATAGTCCAGTCTATAGTCTAATCTATAGTCTAGTCTATAGTGTAGTCTACAATCTAGACTTTAGACTATTCTTTAGTCTAGTCTATAGTCAAGTGTAGAGTAGAGTCTACAGTCTAATCTATAGCCTCGTCTTTTGTCTAGTCTATAGTCTAGTCTATAGTCTAGTCTATAGTCTAGTCTATAGTCTAGTCTATAGTCTAGTCTATAGTCTAGTCTATAGTCTAGTCTATAGTCTAGTCTATAGTCTAGTCTATAGTCTAGTCTATAGTCTAGTCTATAGTCTAGTCTATAGTCTAGTCTATAGTCTAGTCTATAGTCTAGTCTATAGTCTAGTCTATAGTCTAGTCTATAGTCTAGTCTATAGTCTAGTCTATAGTCTAGTCTATAGTCTAGTCTATAGTCTAGTCTATAGTCTAGTCTATAGTCTAGTCTATAGTCTAGTCTATAGTCTAGTCTATAGTCTAGTCTATAGTCTAGTCTATAGTCTAGTCTATAGTCTAGTCTATAGTCTAGTCTATAGTCTAGTCTATAGTCTAGTCTATAGTCTAGTCTATAGTCTAGTCTATAGTCTAGTCTATAGTCTAGTCTATAGTCTAGTCTATAGTCTAGTCTATAGTCTAGTCTATAGTCTAGTCTATAGTCTAGTCTATAGTCTAGTCTATAGTCTAGTCTATAGTCTAGTCTATAGTCTAGTCTATAGTCTAGTCTATAGTCTAGTCTATAGTCTAGTCTATAGTCTAGTCTATAGTCTAGTCTATAGTCTAGTCTATAGTCTAGTCTATAGTCTAGTCTATAGTCTAGTCTATAGTCTAGTCTATAGTCTAGTCTATAGTCTAGTCTATAGTCTAGTCTATAGTCTAGTCTATAGTCTAGTCTATAGTCTAGTCTATAGTCTAGTCTATAGTCTAGTCTATAGTCTAGTCTATAGTCTAGTCTATAGTCTAGTCTATAGTCTAGTCTATAGTCTAGTCTATAGTCTAGTCTATAGTCTAGTCTATAGTCTAGTCTATAGTCTAGTCTATAGTCTAGTCTATAGTCTAGTCTATAGTCTAGTCTAGTCTAGTCTATAGTCTAGTCTATAGTCTAGTCTATAGTCTAGTCTATAGTCTAGTCTATAGTCTAGTCTATAGTCTAGTCTATAGTCTAGTCTATAGTCCAGTCTATAGTCTAGTCTATAGTCTAGTCTATAGTCTAGTCTATAGTCTATTCTATAGTCTAGTCTATAGTCTAGTCTGTATTCTAGTCTATAGTCTGGTTTATAGTCTGGTCTGTAGTCTAGTCAAAATTTGTCTGCTATCTCCTTTTCATGCATTCAGCAGACATTTTTCGTTATTGTTGTTATATATTATTGTTGTTGTACTAACATTTATTAGTTGTAGTTGTTCTTCTTGTTTACCCTTATACTTGTTATTGTATTTGTTTCATTTTAATTTATTTGAAAACAAGTGGGTTGGTTGTTTTGTTACAATAGCTGTAGTCCAAATTTAATGATTGTTTAATGATAGTAATAGGGATTGAACTTGTTACTAGAAATAGATTAGAGAGAGTAGGGGTTTTCAAAGAATTCCTTTACGATGTTTTTACATGCATGAATAAGTATATGTAGTTGTTTGTTTTCTGAACAATCTAGTGTTGTAGACATTTAACAGAGACAATTTGTTACAAATATACAAAATATTTGTTTAGTAATTACAATCGTTTGTAGGACATTATAAAGATATAAAGAATTTTGAATAGGATTTGTGGAAAATATAATAAAATTTTTATAAAGCCTTAAAATAGGCAATAGGTTTTTGAAAATCGTATAAGTTTAGTAGTAGTAGTAAAATTTGTTTTAACCTGTTTTTGTCTCTAACATTACAGGGCATTAAGGTACCATTTACTATTTTAAGTATATAATCTCTTTAAGCGTTAACTATGTTGTCTAGTGTTATCTACAGATAGTTAGTTGCCTGGCATATTTCTTATTTTTAAGAATTTCAGAATATAATGCTAAGAGTAAGATTTTGAAATATTATTAGGGAGCTAGACATTACAGCAACGTAAGGTAGCTAAGCTAAGATAGTTTTGGCAATTTAAATAAATTTTAGCCTAAAACTAGGCACTACTTTTTGAAGCCCTTAATTATACCATAGATTTCTTTCTTATATTTTAACATTTTCTCTTTTAACCAATAGGAACCCATATAGTTTATAGAAAATTACATTCTTGTCATTGTTTCTTTATTCTACCTTCGTCTTTCTTCGAAGGAAATTGTGGAAATTGGTTTTCTTAGTTGTGGTAATTTCCTTTAGATTTTCCAACAATCTTGCTGAAAACATTTGTTATTTTATATGTATAACAGCACATCGTTTACTACTATTACTACCAACACTACATAACTAAAGCCAAACACAAACACTCTCATCTACATATAGACAAACACAAATAAATTGTTTATTGATAAAGGTTTTCATCTCATTAAGGTTAAAGGATATTTGATTACCTGTAGTATGTGTTCAAAGTAGCAGAAGTAGCATTAGCTATGAGCAGTGAGGGATGGCAGTAGCATTAGTATGTAAACTAAAAAGTGTAACCACTTAAATACACTTTAACGTCTACTTAATATTTCAACACTAATACGCCTCGTAGCACATACCACATTATACCACCCCAAACAAAGCATACAAAGCGTACGATGCCTGTTTCGTTTTGATTAATTTTAATGCGATTTATAAACCAATCCTACCAACTGTATACAAAAGGCAACTACTATGAAGTGCGATTTATTCATTAAGTGATATTTATATTTATAAATATAGAAATTAAGTGTTCTTTAGTACAATATATAAATATTTAAAAACTAGGTTAACAGAGGTGTTAATTTTAAAAGAAAACCAGCAATATAAATCCTCTTATAAAGTTAAATTCAATCAACCGCAAAAGTGTACAAAAAGGAAACTAAAGTTAATAAATAATAATATTTTTTTTATATTCAAAATTGTTAACTAATTAATAAACAAATTGGAAATGGGCTGCTTAAGTTGAAAATCAGGTAGAAATTTTACAGTTAAATTGCCTAAAATTATAGTGAAAGACAAAATTGATCAGTAGGAAATTGCTGTAGACTCCAAGACAGAGCAAGGACCACAATAAACTAGATTGTAGACAAGAATGTAGACTAGACTATAGACCAGACTACAGACTAGACTAGAATAGACTAGAATAGACTAGATTAGACTAGACTATAGACTAGACAATAGACTAGACTATAGAGTAGACTATAGAGTAGACTATAGACTAGACTATAGACTAGACTATAGACTAGGCTATAGACTAGACTATAGACTAGACTATAGACTAGACTATAAACTAGACTATAGACTAGACTATAGACTAGACTATAGACTAGACTATAGACTAGACTATAGGCTAGACTATAGACTAGACTATAGACTAGACTATAGACTAGACTATAGACTAGACTATAGACTAGACTATAGACTAGACTATAGACTAGACTATAGACTAGACTATAGACTAGACTATAGACTAGACTATAGACTAGACTATAGACTAGACTATAGACTAGACTATAGACTAGACTATAGACTAGACTATAGACTAGACTATAGACTAGACTAGACTAGACTGGACTAGACTAGACTAGACTAGACTATAGACTAGACTATAGACTAGACTATAGACTAGACTATAGACTAGACTATAGACTAGACTATAGACTAGACTATAGACTAGACTATAGACTAGACTATAGACTAGACTATAGACTAGACTATAGAATAGACTATAGACTAGACTATAGACTAGACTATAGACTAGACTATAGACTAGACTATAGACTAGACTATAGACTAGACTATAGACTAGACTATAGACTAGACTATAGACTAGACTATAGACTAGACTATAGACTAGACTATAGACTAGACTATAGACTAGACTATAGACTAGACTATAGACTAGACTATAGACTAGACTATAGACTAGACTATAGACTAGACTATAGACTAGACTATAGACTAGACTATAGACTAGACTATAGACTAGACTATAGACTAGACTATAGACTAGACTATAGACTAGACTATAGACTAGACTATAGACTAGACTATAGACTAGACTATAGACTAGACTATAGACTAGACTATAGACTAGACTATAGACTAGACTATAGACTAGACTATAGACTAGACTATAGACTAGACTATAGACTAGACTATAGACTAGACTATAGACTAGACTATAGACTAGACTATAGACTAGACTAGACTAGACTATAGACTAGACTATAGACTAGACTATAGACTAGACTATAGACTAGACTATAGACTAGACTATAGACTAGACTATAGACTAGACTATAGACTAGACTATAGACTAGACTATAGACTAGACTATAGACTAGACTATAGACAAGACTATAGACTAGACTATAGACTAGACTATAGACTAGACTATAGACTAGACTATAGACTAGACTATAGACTAGACTATAGACTAGACTATAGACTAGACTATAGACTAGACTATAGACTAGACTATAGACTAGACTATAGACTAGACTATAGACTAGACTATAGACTAGACTATAGACTAGACTATAGACTAGACTATAGACTAGAATATAGGCTAGACTATAGACTAGACTATAGACTAGACTATAGACTAGACTATAGACTAGACTATAGACTAGACTATAGACTAGACTATAGACTAGACTATAGACTAGACTATAGACTAGACTATAGACTAGACTATAGACTAGACTATAGACTAGACTATAGACTAGACTATAGACTGACTATAGACAAGACTATAGACTAGACTATAGACTAGACTATACTAGACTATAGACTAGACTATAGACTAGACTATAGACTAGACTATAGACTAGACTATAGACTAGACTATAGACTAGACTATAGACTAGACTATAGACTAGACTATAGACTAGACTATAGACTAGACTATAGACTAGACTATAGACTAGACTATAGACTAGACTATAGACTAGACTATAGACTAGACTATAGACTAGAATATAGGCTAGACTATAGACTAGACTATAGACTAGACTATAGACTAGACTATAGACTAGACTACAGACTAGACATAGACTAGACTATAGACTAGACTATAGACTAGACTATAGACTAGACTATAGACTAGACTATAGACTAGACTATAGACTAGACTATAGACTAGACTATAGACTAGACTATAGACTAGACTATAGACTAGACTATAGACTAGACTTTAGACTAGACTATAGACTAGACTATAGACTAGACTATAGACTAGACTATAGACTAGACTATAGACTAGATTATAGACTAGACTATAGACTAGACTATAGACTAGACTATAGACTAGACTATAGACTAGACTATAGACTAGACTATAGACTAGACTATAGACTAGACTATAGACTAGACTATAGACTAGACTATAGACTAGACTATAGACTAGACTATAGACTAGACTATAGACTAGACTATAGACTAGACTATACACTAGATTATAGACTAGACTATAGACTAGACTATAGACTAGACTATAGACTAGACTATAGACTAGACTATAGACTAGACTATAGACTAGACTATAGACTAGACTATAGACTAGACGATACACTAGATTATAGACTAGACTATAGACTATACTATAGACTAGACTATAGACTAGACTATAGACTTGACTATAGACTAGACTATAGACTAGACTATAGACTAGACTATAGATTAGACTATAGACTAGACTATAGACTAGACTGTAGACTAGACTATAGATTAGACTATAGACTAGACTATAGACTAGACTATAGACTAGTCTATAGACTAGACTATAGACTAGACTATAGATTAGATTATAGACTAGACCATAGACTAGACTATAGACTAGACCATAGACTAGACTATAGACTAGACCATAGACTAGACTATAGACTAGACTATGGACTAGAATATAGACTAGACAATAGACTAGACTGTAGACTATATAATAGACTAGACTATAGACTAGACCATAGACTAGACTATAGACTAGACTATAGACTAGACAATAGACTAGACTATTGACTGGACCATAGATTAGACCATAGACTAGACTAAAGACTAGACTGTAGACTAGATCAAAGACTAGACCATAGACTAGACTAAAGACTATTTAACTAACTAACTAACTTAACTAACTAACTAACTACTAACTACTAACTTAACTACTAACTAACTAACTAACTAACTAACTACTAACTACTAACTAACTAACTAACTACTACTAACTAACTAACTAACTACTAACTAACTAACTACTAACTAACTCACTAACTAACTAACTAACTAACTAACTAACTAACTACTACTAACTAACTAACTAACTACTACTAACTAACTAACTAACTAACTAACTAACTAACTAACTAACTAACTACTAACTAACTAACTACTAACTAACTAACTAACTAACTAACTAACTAACTACAACTAACTAACTAACTAACTAACTAACTAACTAACTAACTAACTAACTAACTAACTAACTAACTAACTAACTAACTAACTACTAACTAACTAACTCTAACTAACTACTAACTAACTAACTAACTACTAACTAACTAACTAACTAACAACTAACTAACTAACTAACTAACTAACTAACTAACTAACTAACTACTACTAACTACTACTAACTAACTAACTAACTAACTAACTAACTACTAACTAACTAACTAACTAACTACCTAACTAACTAACTAACTACTACTAACTAACTAACTAACTACTAACTAACTAACTAACTAACTACTAACTACTAACTAACTAACTAACTAACTAACTACTAACTAACTAACTAACTAACTAACTACTAACTAACTAACTACTACTACAACTAACGACTAACTAACTACTAACTAACTAACTAACTAACTAACTAACTACTACACTACCTAACTAAATAACTAACTACCTATAAATATTACTTTTTTGTGAAATATAAATATCATCTCTGTGTTTAGTCATCTTATAATTTTAATCGAATTTGTTTGTTTTTTATTTATAATTTTCTACATTCATTCTCAAATTTTCTCATAGATATTAATAGCTTTTTGTTTATCATCAATTCATTATGCTAACATCAAAACCACCTGTACCTTACCACACACACAGCCAAATAGATATTAACAAAACACCATGAAAATCTTCTTTAGAGTATTACAAAAATACAACATGAATATGCGTGAAATTGTAATCCGCATATCATTAAAATTTCCTAAAATTTCTTGGAGTGAAAAAACACAATACACGACAAACCAGCTAACGTTAATTTTGTTTTTATTTGTTTATAGATACAAACAAGGCCCGCATACGTATACTTAACACACAGTTAGAGAAACACGCATACGTCTACGTATACATCCGTTTCCTTTACGGCTCTTTAAATACTACTTGCTTTCACAACACCGAGTAGCTGAACATGTAATAGAGAAATGTAAAATGAATGAATGAATCATCATCATATCAAAAACAACAACAACATCTTCTGTCTGTCTCTACAGTTTCAAATACTTTGCTCTTTATTAAAACACACACACATTCTAAACATAATTTTCCGGTTTCATGTTTTTTCATCCCATCACTTCAGCACTCATACACTCATCTCAAATTCTCGTGTGCGTTTCTTCTTGAGTGTTTTCATAATCTAACGTATTATTTTTTTATTTCTCTTTTTGCTGTTGTTTATTTTTAGGTGTTTGTGTCTGTGTGTGTTCAATGTGAGAGTTTTTTCACGTTTTCGGATTTATGACTGATTTATGATGTAAAATTGAAATCATGAAAATGATTGGAATAGAATTTGTAAGAAATAAATTTTATATTCCTTTTAACAAATAAGTATTACAGCGACGTCAACAATAAAATTATATATGTATTTATTACTTAAAAGATTAGGTTTTTGTTGTTCACATTAAATCAACATGATAATAGGAATTAATTATTTTTTGGAACGATAAAAGGGGAAGTTGAAAGAAATTATTGGAAAATACTAAATCACATAAATCAATATTTTATTGACAGTTTTTAATCGAAAATAAATATAAGATATTAAAATGTCAGAAGAAATAAGAAGAACTAACTAATACAGCTTTGCCTACAGATTGTAGTATATAAATCAATTCTAGGACAGTTCTAGTTCTATTCCAGTTTTGTTCTAGTTCTGTTCTAGTTCTGTTCTAGTTCTAGTTCTGTTCTAGTTCTGTTCTAGTTCTGTTCTAGTTCTGTTCTAGTTCTGTCTAGTTCTGTTCTAGTTCTAGTTCTGTTCTAGTTCTGTTTCTAGTTCTGTTCTAGTTCTGTTCTAGTTCTGTTCTAGTTCTGTTCTAGTTCTGTTCTAGTTCTGTTCTAGTTCTGTTCTAGTTCTGTCTAGTTTCTGTTCTGTTCTGTTCTAGTTCTGTTCTAGTTCTGTTCTAGTTTTATTCTAGTTCTGTTCTAGTTCTGTTCTAGTTCTATTCTAGTTTTGTTCTAGTTCTGTTCTAGTTCTGTTCTAGTTCTGTTCAGTTCTGTTCTAGTTCTGTTCTAGTTCTGTCCTAGTTCTGTTCTAGTTCTGTTCTAGTTCTGTTTTTTGTTCTAGTTCTGTTCTAGTTCTGTTCTAGTTCTGTTCTAGTTCTGTTCTAGTTCTGTTCTAGTTCTGTTCTAGTTCGTTTCTAGTTCGTTCTAGTTCTGTTCTAGTTCTGTTCTAGTTCTGTTCTAGTTCTGTTCTAGTTCTGTTCTAGTTGTGTTCTAGTTCTGTTCTAGTTCTGTTCTAGTTAGTTCTAGTTCTGTTCTAGTTCTGTTCTAGTTCTGTTCTAGTTCTGTTCTAGTTCTGTTCTAGTTCTGTTCTGTTCTAGTTCTGTTCTAGTTCTGTTCTAGTTCTATTCTGTTCTGTTCTAGCTGTTCTAGTTCTGTTCTAGTTCTGTTCTAGTTCTGTTCTAGTTCTGTTCTAGTTCTGTTCTAGTTCTGTTCTAGTTCTGTTCTAGTTCTGTTCAGTTCTGTTCTAGTTCTGTTCTAGTTCTGTTCTAGTTCTGTTCTAGTTCTGTTCTAGTTCTGTTCTAGTTCTGTTCTAGTCTGTTCTAGTTCTGTTCTAGTTCTGTTCTAGTTCTGTTCTAGTTCTGTTCTAGTTCTGTTCTAGTTCTGTTCTAGTTCTGTTCTAGTTCTGTTCTAGTTCTGTTCTAGTTCTGTTCTAGTTCTGTTCTAGTTCTGTTCTAGTTCTGTTCTAGTCTGTTCTAGTTCTGTTCTAGTTCTGTTCTAGTTCGTTCTAGTTCTGTTCTAGTTCTGTTCTAGTTCTGTTCTAGTTCTGTTCTAGTTCTGTTCTAGTTGTTCTAGTTCTGTTCTAGTTCTGTTCTAGTTCTGTTCTAGTTCTGTTCTAGTTCTGTTCTAGTTCTGTTCTAGTTCTGTTCTAGTTCTGTTCTAGTTCTGTTCTAGTTCTTTCTAGTTCTGTTCTAGTTCTGTTCTAGTTCTGTTCTAGTTCTGTTCTAGTTCTGTTCTAGTTCTGTTCTAGTTCTGTTCTAGTTCTGTTCTAGTTCTGTTCTAGTTCTGTTCTAGTTCTGTTCTAGTTCTGTTCTAGTTCTGTTCTAGTTCTGTTCTAGTTCTGTTCTAGTTTGTTCTAGTTCTGTGCTAGTTCTGTTGTAGTTCTGTTCTAGTTCTGTTCTAGCTCTGTTCTAGTTCTGTGCTAGTTCTGTTCTAGTTCTGTCCTTAGTTCTGTTCTAGTTCTGTTCTAGTTCTGTGCTAGTTCTGTTCTAGTTCTGTTCTAGTTCTGTTCTAGTTCTGTCCTAGTTCTGTTATAGTTCTGTTCTAGTTCTGTTCTAGTTCTGTTATAGTTCTGTTATAGTTCTGTTCTAGTTCTGTTCTAGTTCTGTTCTAGTTCTGTTCTAGTTCTGTTCTAGTTCTGTTCTAGTTCTGTTCTAGTTCTGTTCTAGTTCTGTTCTAGTTCTGTTCTAGTTCTGTTCTAGTTCTGTTCTAGTTCTGTTCTAGTTCTGTTCTAGTTCTGTTCTAGTTCTGTTCTAGTTCTGTTCTAGTTCTGTTCTAGTTCTGTTCTAGTTCTGTTCTAGTTCTGTTCTAGTTCTGTTCTAGTTCTGTTCTAGTTCTGTTCTAGTTCTGTTCTAGTTCTGTTCTAGTTCTGTTCTAGTTCAGTTCGTTCTAGTTCAAGTTCTGTTCTAGTTCTGTTCTAGTTCAAGTTCTGTTCTAGTTCTTCTAGTTCTGTTCTAGTTCTGTTCTAGTTCTGTTCTAGTTCTGTTCTAGTTCTGTTCTAGTTCTGTTCTAGTTCTGTTCTAGTTCTGTTCTAGTTCTGTTCTAGTTCTGTTCTAGTTCTGTTCTAGTTCTGTTCTAGTTCTGTTCTAGTTCTGTTCTAGTTCTGTTCTAGTTCTGTTCTAGTTCTGTTCTAGTTCTGTTCTAGTTCTGTTCTAGTTCTGTTCTAGTTCTGTTCTAGTTCTGTTCTAGTTCTGTTCTAGTCTGTTCTTGTTCTAGTTCTGTTCTAGTTCTGTTCTAGTTCTGTTCTAGTTCTGTTCTAGTTCTGTTCTAGTTCTGTTCTAGTTCTGTTCTAGTTCTGTTCTAGTTCTGTTCTAGTTCTGTTCTAGTTCTGTTCTAGTTCTGTTCTAGTTCTGTTCTAGTTCTGTTCTAGTTCTGTTCTAGTTCTGTTCTAGTTCTGTTCTAGTTCTGTTCTAGTTCTGTTCTAGTTCTGTTCTAGTTCTGTTCTAGTTCTGTTCTAGTTCTAGTTTGTTCTAGTTCTGTTCTAGTGTTCTAGTTCTGTTCTAGTTCTGTTCTAGTTCTGTTCTAGTTCTGTTCTAGTTCTGTTCTAGTTCTGTTCTAGTTCTGTTCTAGTTCTGTTCTAGTTCTGTTCTAGTTCTGTTCTAGTTCTGTTCTAGTTCTGTTCTAGTTCTGTTCTAGTTCTGTTCTAGTTCTGTTCTAGTTCTGTTCTAGTTCTGTTCTAGTTCTGTTCTAGTTCTGTTCTAGTTCTGTTCTAGTTCTGTTCTAGTTCTGTTCTAGTTCTGTTCTAGTTCTGTTCTAGTTCTGTTCTAGTTCTGTTCTAGTTCTGTTCTAGTTCTGTTCTAGTTCTGTTCTAGTTCTGTTCTAGTTCTGTTCTAGTTCTGTTCTAGTTCTGTTCTAGTTCTGTTCTAGTTCTGTTCTAGTTCTGTTCTAGTTCTGTTCTAGTTCTGTTCTAGTTCTGTTCTAGTTCTGTTCTAGTTCTGTTCTAGTTCTGTTCTAGTTCTGTTCTAGTTCTGTTCTAGTTCTGTTCTAGTTCTGTTCTAGTTCTGTTCTAGTTCTGTTCTAGTTCTGTTCTAGTTCTGTTCTAGTTCTGTTCTAGTTCTGTTCTAGTTCTGTTCTAGTTCTGTTCTAGTTCTGTTCTAGTTCTGTTCTAGTTCTGTTCTAGTTCTGTTCTAGTTCTGTTCTAGTTCTGTTCTAGTTCTGTTCTAGTTCTGTTCTAGTTGTGTTCTGTTCTAGTTCTGTTCTAGTTCTGTTCTAGTTCTGTTCTAGTTCTGTTCTAGTTCTGTTCTAGTTCTGTTCTAGTTCTGTTCTAGTTCTGTTCTAGTTCTGTTCTAGTTCTGTTCTAGTTCTTTCTAGTTCTGTTCTAGTTCTGTTCTAGTTCTGTTCTAGTCTGTTCTAGTTCTGTTCTAGTTCTGTTCTAGTTCTGTTCTAGTTCTGTTCTAGTTCTGTTCTAGTTCTGTTCTAGTTCTGTTCTAGTTCTGTTCTAGTTCTGTTCTAGTTCTGTTCTAGTTCTGTTCTAGTTCTGTTCTAGTTCTGTTCTAGTTCTGTTCTAGTTCTGTTCTAGTTCTGTTCTAGTTCTGTTCTAGTTCTGTTCTAGTTCTGTTCTAGTTCTGTTCTAGTTCTGTTCTAGTTCTGTTCTAGTTCTGTTCTAGTTCTGTTCTAGTTCTGTTCTAGTTCTGTTCTAGTTCTGTTCTAGTTCTGTTCTAGTTCTGTTTCTAGTTCTGTTCTAGTTCTGTTCTAGTTCTGTTCTAGTTCTGTTCTAGTTCTGTTCTAGTTCTGTTCTAGTTCTGTTCTAGTTCTGTTCTAGTTCTGTTCTAGTTCTGTTCTAGTTCTGTTCTAGTTCTGTTCTAGTTCTGTTCTAGTTCTGTTCTAGTTCTGTTCTAGTTCTGTTCTAGTGTTCTAGTTCTGTTCTAGTTCTGTTCTAGTTCTGTTCTAGTTCTGTTCTAGTTCTGTTCTAGTTCTGTTCTAGTTCTGTTCTAGTTCTGTTCTAGTTCTGTTCTAGTTCTGTTCTAGTTCTGTTCTAGTTCTGTTCTAGTTGTGTTCTAGTTGTGTTCTAGTTGTGTTCTAGTGTTTAGTTTGTTCTAGTTGTGTTCTAGTTCTTTTCTAGTTCTTTTCTAGTTCTGTTTGTTCTGTTCTAGTTCTGTTCTAGTTCTGTTCTAGTTCTGTTCTAGTTCTGTTCTAGTTCTGTTCTAGTTCTGTTCTAGTTCTGTTCTAGTTCTAGTTCTGTTCCAGTTCTGTTCTAGTTGTGTTCTAGTTCTGTTCTAGTTGCGTTCTAGTTCTGTTCTAGTTCTGTTCCAGTTCTGTTCTAGTTCTGTTCTAGTTCTGTTCTAGTTCTGTTCTAGTTCTGTTCTAGTTCTGTTCTAGTTCTGTTCTAGTTCTGTTCTAGTTCTGTTCCTTCTGTTCTAGTTCTGTTGTAGTTCTGTGTAGTTCTGTTCTAGTTGTTTCTAGTTCTGTTCTAGTTGTGTTCTAGTTCTGTTCTAGTTCTGTTCTAGTTCTGTTCTAGTTCTGTTCTAGTTCTGTTCTAGTTCTGTTCTAGTTCTGTTCTAGTTCTGTTCTAGTTCTGTTCTAGTTCTGTTCTAGTTCTGTTCTAGTTCTGTTCTAGTTCTGTTCTAGTTCTGTTCTAGTTCTGTTCTAGTTCTGTTCTAGTTCTGTTCTAGTTCTGTTCTAGTTCTGTTCTAGTTCTGTTCTAGTTCTGTTCTAGTTCTGTTCTAGTTCTGTTCTGTTTGTTCTGTTCTGTTTCTAGTTCTGTTCTAGTTCTGTTCTAGTTCTGTTCTAGTTCTGTTCTAGTTCTGTTCTAGTTCTGTTCTAGTTCTGTTCTAGTTCTGTTCTAGTTCTGTTCTAGTTCTGTTCTAGTTCTGTTCTAGTTCTGTTCTAGTTCTGTTCTAGTACTGTTCTGTTCTGTTATGTTCTATTCTATTTGTCATATTGATATTTGTTCTTTTAAATTTAAATTGAAATATATGACCCTTTGACTCCTTCATTGTATCCAAATTTTTGGCAACTAAAGTTCATCGTTTTTGTTTTGCTTTTAGCCAACTAAAACTGACCATTCATTAGAAACAAAACAAATCTTTCATTCTAATTAATTATTTTTAATTTAATTCCCTGCTGTCAACTTTCGACCGCATTGTTCCACTTAAATGAAAGAAAAACTTAAAAATAAAACCATTAATAATGGTTTTTCTTTTTCGTCTCAACATCAAAATCAATACCAATTTAAAACATTACAAACAGCTCTTGATTTTTTGCTTCAAATGATTTAGGAAAACACAAAGTGTTACAACCACATGAACATGTAAAAACATGCTTAAACTTGTTTTTTTTTTTAGCACAAAACACAGTAAAACATAAAAGTTTGTAAAATGTTTTCCTCTTACCCGAAAGGTGAAATTAAAAACTTTTAGTTTTCTTCTTCATCATCTACAGCCGCAAACTATATATTGTGGCGATTGGAAAAAAAGGATGACCAAAGTTTTAGGGTTTTGTTAGCGTAGATGTAAACTGTTAGAAACACTAACCAATATTTCTTTATTTTTTTTTATCTGTAATGTTTGATAAAATGTCAAATGTTTACCAGGGAGTTATATTTATACTCTCCCTTTTCTTGTACTGCAATAATAATCTGCTATTAATCTTGTTTGGTTTGCATCCCAGGGGCATGCTGTCCAATCTATCTAACAATATTTTAAATCAATGATAATTTCAAATTTAAAACTTTTTACTTTTTAGTTCTATATATAAAACGTTTAGTTTTGCAATTTAAACAAATATTGTGTAGCAAACTAGAGAGAGCCCACACAAGTCCTGCACACATACTTATACCACATCATTAAACATTATTAATTTTCTATTCATGATTCAGCTTTAATAAACCATAAATACAGTTGAAGCACCCACACACACAAACACGTATTTATTTAAGCCCACAGCCACACAAACCAGAAGAGGATATTAACAAATATAATGTTAACATTTAGACATACAAGTGTATGAAATATTAATGAACAGGGAAACCGAAATATTAAAATTAGAAATTTAAGCAGTAAGTTAGTATATAGTCTAGTATATAGTCTAGTCTTTAGTCTAGTTTATTGTTTAGTTTAGTTTAGAGCCTAACTTAGAGTCTAGTTTAGTGTCTAGTGGATCGTCTAATTTAGATTCTTGCTTAGATTCTAGTTTAGAGTCTAGTTAAGAGTCTAGTTTAGAGTCCAGTTTAGAATCTTGTTTAAAGTCTAATTTATAGTCTAGTTTAGAGTCTAGTTTAGAGTCTAGTTTAGAGTCTAGTTTAGAGTCTAGTTTAGAGTCTAGTTTAGAATCTAGTTTAGAGTCCCGTTTAGAGTCCCGTTTAGAGTCTAGTTTTGAGTTTGGTTTAGAGTCTAGTTTAGTTTAGAGTCTAGTTTAGTGTCCAGTTTAGTGTCTAGTTTTGTGTCTAGTTTTGAGTGTCCAGTTTAGTTTAGATTTAGTTTAGAATCTATTTTTGAGTCTAGTTTAGAGTCTAGTTTAGCATCTATTTAGAGTCTAGTTTAGAGAATAGTTTAGGGTATAGTTTTGAGACCAGTTTTGAGTTTAGTTTAGAATCTAGTGTAGAGGCTAGTTTAGAGCCTAGTTTAGGGTCTAGTCTAAAGTCTAGTTTAGACTCTAGTTTAGAGTCTAGTTTAGAGACAAGTTTATAGTCTAGTTTAGAGTCAAGTTTAGAGCCAAGTTTAGAGTCTAGTTTAGAGTCTAGTTTAGAGTCTAGTTTATAGTCTAGTTTAGAGTCTAGTTTTGAGTTTAGTTTAGACTCTAGTTTAGAGTCTAGTTTAGTATCCAGTTTAGTGTCTAGTTTAGTGTCTAATTTAAAGTCTAGTTTAGAGTCTGGTTTAGAATCAAGTTTAGTGTCTAGTTAAGAGTCTTGCTTAGAGTCTAGTTTAGAGTCTGGTTTAGAGTCTTTAGAGTCTAGTTTAGAGTCTTTAGTAGAGTCTAGTCATAGTCTAGTCATAGTCTAGTCATAGTCTAGTCATAGTCTAGTCATAGTCTAGTCATAGTCTAGTCATAGTCTAGTCATAGTCTAGTCATAGTCTAGTCATAGTCTAGTCATAGTCTAGTTAGTCATAGTCTAGTCATAGTCTAGTCATGTCTAGTCATAGTCTAGTCATAGTCTAGTCATAGTCTAGTCATAGTCTAGTCATAGTCTAGTCATAGTCTAGTCATAGTCTAGTCATAGTCTAGTCATAGTCTAGTCATAGTCTAGTCATAGTCTAGTCATAGTCTAGTCATAGTCTAGTCATAGTCTAGTCATAGTCTAGTCATAGTCTAGTCATAGTCTAGTCATAGTCTAGTCATAGTCTAGTCATAGTCTAGTCATAGTCTAGTCATAGTCTAGTCATAGTCTAGTCATAGTCTAGTCATAGTTAGTCATAGTCTAGTCATAGTCTAGTCTAGTATAGTCATAGTCTAGTCATAGTCTAGTCAGTAGTCTAGTCATAGTCTAGTCATAGTCTAGTCATAGTCTAGTCATAGTCTAGTCATAGTCTAGTCATAGTCTATTCATAGTACTAGTCCATAGTCTAGTCATAGTCTAGTCATAGTCTGTCATGTCTAGTCTAGTCATAGTCTAGTCATAGTCTAGTCATGGTCAGTCATAGTCTAGTCATAGTCTAGTCATAGTCTAGTCATAGTCTAGTCATAGTCTAGTCATAGTCTAGTCATAGTCTAGTCCATAGTCTTCTAGTCTAGTCATAGTAAATACATGTACAAATCATCGACTACAGCATATTCTCGGATTTGGACTATAGCTTAGTCTACAGTTAGGAGTACAGGTAGTCTACAATCTGGACTATGTCTATGGTCTATGGTCAGAACTATTTCGTGGTATAGAGCCTGGGAAGTACCGCACTGTGGAACATAGTCTTTGTTGTACACTATGTTGCTGTTGATTGAATATTTATATTTCTTTTTTTCGGTTCCCCTTTTTGTACAGTTTATGTCTCCATTTGAATAATTTCCTCTTAAATAGAAATTCATGAATATTTGTTAATTTAACTACTTAATAAATATAGAGTCCTAGAAACACCCACAAGATTTGTGTCTATGTATTACTTTTTTTTCTCTTATAATAATGGAGGAAAAAAAATAAGAAAAATATATTTTACTTAATCATTCGTTGGCAATTAACATGTAGTAAAAATGTAGCGTTGTAGAGTAGAATTCAAACCATTTGAATTCAATTAACAACAATGACCAGATTAATAAGAAAAACCATAAAAATAAATGTATAAATAAATGAATGAAATGACGACTGGCTAAAAGAAAAGATCTCTTCCCTGAGTGAATGACTGGCTGGTAGCGAAGCAACAAGATAAAGAAAATGTAAATGTAAAGAATTTGTCTTGCTATTCGATTTTTGGTGATTTTGTTTTGTGAAGGTTTTTCTGGGCTATTTTTAGGTTTGGAGTTTTTTGGTCAGGAAATGTTTTTTCTTTAAGGAAACACTTGTCAATTAGCTGTGGTAGTAACTTGATATACTGAAGATGGCGGATAAGAAATCTTATTAGGAAAAGGAAGAGCAAATATCAAGTGAAATGGGAGTCAAGGATAAATGAATAAAAATGTCCAAATAAAAAGGTCACTTGGACAAAACTAGACATCAATTAGGATGGAAATGGATGGCAGGTTTAAATGAAACGCCTTGTTTTTTTCTTTGGCTTTTAAGATTTCTTTAAGTGTTTGTTTTTTTTGGGGGGAATTTATTACTCTGCTATTTGTGGCACGTTTTCAAGCAAAAACAAAACCCAAAGGCATGGTATCATGTCAACTTGGTAAAGAGACTACCACTAGTCATATTTATTGCTACAATAGCAACGATGTTTTACAGAAATAAAACATAATTTTTGCCCCTTAAGTTCGCTGGATTTCCAGCACTCTGGAGATTAAGTAGAAAGTTTGTAACGTGGCTGGAGTTTGTAAGAAACTTATAAATTTTATTGTTTATTTAAATAAACTTTTGTGGTTTAATATTGCGCAGTTTTGCAGAACCTCATACTCTGCCTTTAACCCCAAAAGTATGCACTAGTTAAAGTTATTTTAATAGCATTGCTTTAGCAACAAATCACCACTTGCTGTATTTATAGCTATAACTTGGTTTACTTTATTAAAGCAAATATAAAACGTAGTTAAATAAATCAGAAGTATTTTATTTATATATTTTCATAAATAACACTTAAACACCTAAAAGTATGCTAAGGTTTTGTATATACAACTAAAAGTATGCTAGGCTCCTTTAAATATTACTTCAAACACCTATAACTATGCTAAGGTTCTGGCATATATTAATTTGTATACCTAAAAGTATGCTGTAAAACTCTGTAGAGATGGTAAAAGCCTTGAAGTGAAAACTGTAGCATTTTACAAACAAAACACACATACATTTACTCTATAAACACCTTAAAGTATGCCATGTTATTTCAAGTTTTCATTATACTACTGAACTGTTTATAGACTTATTAAAAGAAATGCATTTAATAGGTTTACTTACTGTTAAAAAGATCTCAAATAAACTTGTCCAGTATTTCTTACCTGCAAAGAAAACAAATAAAAGTTAAATTAACAACTCATACACACACATAAAAACAAATAAATTATCTCTACACTAACCTAATGTCACTTAATTACCAACTCTTAGGGCGTATACTTGATCTCTATGACAATTATATCAATCATACGCTCCCATAACATTCATTAGAATTTCTCATGTAGATTTTTCTTGTTCAAATTTATTTCATTATTTTTCTCATAAAAAAAGCCTCAAAATAAACAACCACATTTACTCTACCACAACTTTTTATACAAAATATAATTCTAATTAAATTTAAGTACTCTAACATATGTATGTATTAGTAAGTAAAAAGTTTCTTTTTTTATTAACAACTATTTTTTGGTTATATGTATTTTGGGTCACCAAATTTGTCATAGCTGAAGTTGGTTGGGATTATATTGGGCTCCTGGCAGAAATCTCTGTAACATGTGTAACCCAAAATTTTCATAAATTTTACTAATTAGTTAAATATTTGTTATATTTTTATTTATACTTAATTGCTAATTAAATTAAAAAATATGTACATTTATAAAGGATTTTATAAACAACAAAAAAACAAACAAAAATACAGTAAATATAGAAGACTATAGACTAGACTATAGACTAGAGTATAGACTAGAGTATAGACTAGAGTATAGACTAGACTATAGACTAGACTATAGACTAGACTATAGACTAGACTATAGACTAGACTATAGACTAGACTATAGACTAGACTATAGACTAGACTATAGACTAGACTATAGACTAGACTATAGACTAGACTATAGACTAGACTATAGAATAGACTATAGACTAGACTATAGACTAGACAATAGACTAGACTATAGACTAGACTATAGACTAGACTATAGACTAGACTATAGACTAGACTATAGACTAGACTATAGACTAGACTATAGACTAGACTATAGACTAGACTATTGACTAGACTATAGACTAGACTATAAACTAGACTATAAACTAGACTATAAACTAGACTATAGACTAGACTAGACTAGACTGTAGACTAAACTATAAACTAGACTATAGACTAGACTATAACAAGACTATAGACTAGACTGTAGACTAGACCATAGAATAGACTATAGACTAGACTACTATAGACTAGACTATAGACTAGACTATAGACTAGACTATAGACTAGACTATAGACTAGACTATAGACTAGACTATAGACTAGACTATAGACTAGACTATAGACTAGACTATAGACTAGACTATAGACTAGACTATAGACTAGACTATAGACTAGACTATAGACTAGACTATAGACTAGACTATAGACTAGACTATAGACTAGACTATAGACTAGACTATAGACTAGACTATAGACTAGACATAGACTAGACTATAGACTAGACTATAGACTAGACTTATAGACTAGACTATAGACTAGACTATAGACTAGATTATAGACTAGACTATAGACTAGACTATAGACTAGACTATAGACTAGACTATAGACTAGACTATAGACTAGACTATAGACTAGACTATAGACTAGACTATAGACTAGACTATAGACTAGACTATAGAACTAGACTATAGACTAGACTACTAGACTAGACTATAGACTAGACTACAGACTAGACTATAGACTAGACTATAGACTAGAGACTAGACTAGCCTATAGACTAGACTATAGACTAGACTATAGACTAGACTATAGACTAGACTATAGACTAGACTATAGACTAGACTATAGACTAGACTATAGACTAGACTATAGACTATACTAGACAAACTATAGACTAGACTAGACTATAGACTAGACTATAGACTAGACTATAGACTAGACTATAGACTAGACTATAGACTAGACTATAGACTAGACTATAGACTAGACTATAGACTAGACTATAGACTAGACTATAGACTAGACTATAGACTAGACTATAGACTAGACTATAGACTAGACTATAGACTAGACTATAGACTAGACTATAGACTAGACTATAGACTAGACTATAGACTAGACTATAGACTAGACTATAGACTAGACTATAGACTAGACTATAGACTAGACTATAGACTAGACTATAGACTAGACTATAGACTAGACTATAGACTAGACTATAGACTAGACTATAGACTAGACTATAGACTAGACTATAGACTAGACTATAGACTAGACTATAGACTAGACTATAGACTAGACTATAGACTAGACTATAGACTAGACTATAGACTAGACTATAGACTAGACTATAGACTAGACTATAGACTAGACTATAGACTAGACTATAGACTAGACTATAGACTAGACTATAGACTAGACTATAGACTAGACTATAGACTAGACTATAGACTAGACTATAGACTAGACTATAGACTAGACTATAGACTAGACTATAGACTAGACTATAGACTAGACTATAGACTAGACTATAGACTAGACTATAGACTAGACTATAGACTAGACTATAGACTAGACTATAGACTAGACTATAGACTAGACTATAGACTAGACTATAGACTAGACTATAGACTAGACTATAGACTAGACTATAGACTAGACTATAGACTAGACTATAGACTAGACTATAGACTAGACTATAGACTAGACTATAGACTAGACTATAGACTAGACTATAGACTAGACTATAGACTAGACTATAGACTAGACTATAGACTAGACTATAGACTAGACTATAGACTAGACTATAGACTAGACTATAGACTAGACTATAGACTAGACTATAGACTAGACTATAGACTAGACTATAGACTAGACTATAGACTAGACTATAGACTAGACTAGACTATAGACTAGACTATAGACTAGACTATAGACTAGACTATAGACTAGACTATAGACTAGACTGTAGACTAGACTATAGACTAGACTATAGACTAGACTATAGACTAGGCTATAGACTAGACTATAGACTAGACTATAGACTAGACTATAGACTAGACTATAGACTAGACTATAGACTAGACTATAGACTAGACTATAGACTAGACTATAGACTAGACTATAGACTAGACTATAAACTAGACTACTTACTAGTTTATAGACTAGTTTATAGACTATTCTATAGGCTAGACTATAGGCTAGACTATAGGCTAGACTATAGGCTAGACTATAGGCTAGACTATAGGCTAGACTATAGGCTAGACTATAGGCTAGACTATAGGCTAGACTATAGGCTAGACTATAGGCTAGAATATAGACTAGACTATAGGCTAGACTATAGGCTAGAATATAGACTAGACTATATGCTAGACTACAGGCTACACTATAGGCTAGACTATAGGCTAGACTATAGGCTAGAGAATGTAATTCAGCATATTAAAACCTTTATCTGAAAAGCTTACTACACTTTAGTTTAATGTAAAAACCTATGTAATCCCAACTTTTAAAAAATTTTAAAATTACCCAAATCTAAAAACCTATTTTTAAGTGTGTTTGTCATTATGGCTTATGATAGTCTATGGTATTAGACTTAAATGAAACTGTATAAAACTAAATGTTATTACGTTAATTTAAAGGAAAATACTTACCATAACAACATTAAAGTATAAAAATTTTAAACGAAATCCCCCTTATATGGAAAACATTACAATAGACATGTTTATGCTTGCATACACTTAACTACACTAAATAAAACTATTTAAGTTTAGTTTTTGTTGGCATTGAGTTGGCGTATGTTTATTTAATTTAATAACATTGAGTTATATACATATGTATACACATATATACATATATGTCTGCACATACAGATGTATGTTTGTGTAAGTTAAATAAATTTGTCTATTTCACTTTAAAACATGCATAACATACAACAACAAAAAAACAAACTTTTAGCATAAATTTGTACATTTCTTTAGTGTTGAAAATGAAAAAAAAGGCACACATAAAAATAGTCCTTGAATTTAAGGATCTTTATTTACAACAAAAAAAATAGACTTTATTTGCATATTATGACCAATAAAAGTCTCGAAAAAAAAGAGCAATAACAAAGAGGGGATTAATGACAAAAGGCTGTAGATGAAAAATGTAAATATAACAACAATTTCTGAGAATTTCTTTTGGAAAAAAGAATAATTTACTATAAAATGAAGCATATCAAAAGGCTTTTAAGAAATTTAAATTTAATTACATATATTCAGTTTTTGCTGAGTAAAATAGATTTCTAGCAACATGTTGCTAAAATTAAATTTCTAAAATTCTTTAACAATTTTGTAGCAACATATTATTTTGACTTTAATTATTTTGGGACATATGCTGTAACGAAGCCTTATCTCTTAAGGGTCAAGCTCAAAACATTGTGTCCTTTTTTGAAATAAAATATCTTGGAAACATTATAAACCATAACTTTTATTTCTTTCAAAAGTTTTATGTATACTATTCATCCTAATTTTATCTAACTATTTCCTTACCCAAACCTTTTATAACTTTTACTTTTTAGTGGTCTTCATTTCCCTTTCAAAAACAACAAATTGTTCCTAATTCTTAAAAGAACCCCTTTTCACTACTTCATAAAAAAAACTTTTAACGCAAATCAAGCTTTCCTCTTAAAAAAGGACCATAGAAAGGAAACCTTAAATATAGTTTTAAAGAATCTTCATGCTAACTACAATAGCATTACCACTTAACTTAACTCAAGAGCTTTAATATTTATAAATACTTATTTAACTTCTTTTTCTAATATATAAGCAGTTTTTTCTGCATTTGCTTCTTTTCGACTTTAAGCTTTCAAAAAAAATATTTCCCTAGTTATTTTGTGGTCATTTGAAAAGCTAATTTTTCAAGATTATTTAATGTTTAGAAAGCACAATCTTTGGGTGTTGAAGTATAAATGGTCTCTTAAAGTCATTGTGAAAATGACTTTAATTTGGTTAGATTTTTAGAGGACTTCAAAACAGAGTTGTGATTTATGGCAATTAGTAAAGAGGATGAAAAGCTTTTGGGATGATAAACAAACAGTTGTGCAAGAAAGAAAAGTTAGACATTTATCTAAATTAAAGAAGGAACTTTCGAATTAAATAAGAAATGGCACATAAACATCAAAGAAAGAGCGTAAAAGTTATAAACTAAAATAACTATAAAAAAGTTGTAGTCCAGTCTATAGTCTAATCTATAGTCAGGACTAGCGTCAACTATATAGCCTATCCTGTGTTCTAGTCCAAGTCTAGTCATAGTCTAGGTCTAAATTATAGTCTATATGTCTAGTCTATAGTTCCTACTCTATAGTCTAGTCTATAGTCTAGTCTATAGTCTAGTCTATAGTCTAGTCTATAGTCTACGGTCTATAGTCTAGTCTAAGTCTAGTCTATAGTCTAGTCTATAGTTAGTCTATAGTCTAGTCTATAGTCTAGTCTATAGTCTAGTCTATAGTCTAGTCTATAGTATAGTCTATAGTCTAGTCTATAGTCTAGTCTATAGTCTAGTCTATAGTCTAGTCTATAGTCTAGTCTATAGTCTAGTCTATCGTCTAGTCTATAGTCAGTCTATAGTCTAGTCTATAGTCTAGTCTATAGTCTAGCTCATAGGTCTAGTCTATCGTCTAGTCTATAGTCTAGTCTATAGTCTAGTCTATAGTCTAGTCTATAGTCTAGTCTATAGTCTAGTCTATAGTTCTAGTCTTAGTCTAGTCTATAGTCTAGTCTATAGTCTAGTCTATAGTCTAGTCTATAGTCTAGTCTATAGTCTAGTCTATAGTCTAGTCTATAGTCTAGTCTATAGTCTAGTCTATAGTCTAGTCTATAGTCTAGTCTATAGCTAGTCTATAGTAGTCTATAGTCTAGTCTATAGTCTAGTCTATAGTCTAGTCTATAGTCTAGTCTATAGTCTAGTCTATAGTAGTCTATAGTCTAGTCTATAGTCTAGTCTATAGTCTAGTCTATAGTCTAGTCTATAGTCTAGTCTATAGACTAGATTATAGTCTAGTCTATAGTCTAGTCTAGTCTATAGTCTAGTCTATAGTCTAGTCTATAGTCTAGTCTATAGTCTAGTCTATAGTCTAGTCTATAGTCTAGTCTATAGTCTAGTCTATAGTCTAGTCTAGTCTATAGTCTAGTCTATAGCCTAGTCTATAGTCTAGTCTATAGTCTAGTCTAGTCTAGTCTATAGTCTAGTCTATAGCCTAGTCTATAGTCTAGTCTATAGTCTAGTCTATAGTCTAGTCTATAGACAGGACTAGCGTCAACTATATAGCCTAGCCTGTGTTCTAGTCCATAGTCTAGTCCATAGTCTAGTCTACATTCTAGTCTAGTCTAGTCTATAGTCTAGTCTATAGTCTAGTCTATAGTCTAGTCTATAGTCTAGTCTATAGTCTAGTCTATAGTCTAGTCTATAGTCTAGTCTATAGTCTAGTCTATAGTCTAGTCTATAGTCTAGTCTATAGTCTAGTCTATAGTCTAGTCTATAGTCTAGTCTATAGTCTAGTCTATAGTCTAGTCTATAGACTAGATTATAGTCTAGTCTATAGTCTAGTCTAGTCTATAGTCTAGTCTATAGTCTAGTCTATAGTCTAGTCTATAGTCTAGTCTATAGTCTAGTCTATAGTCTAGTCTATAGTCTAGTCTATAGTCTAGTCTAGTCTATAGTCTAGTCTATAGCCTAGTCTATAGTCTAGTCTATAGTCTAGTCTATAGTCTAGTCTATAGTCTAGTCTATAGCCTAGTCTATAGTCTAGTCTATAGTCTAGTCTATAGTCTAGTCTATAGACAGGACTAGCGTCAACTATATAGCCTAGCCTGTGTTCTAGTCCATAGTCTAGTCCATAGTCTAGTCTACATTCTAGTCTGTAGTCTATAGTCTAGTCTATAGTCTAGTCTATAGTCTAGTCTATAGTCTAGTCTATAGTCTAGTCTATAGTCTAGTCTATAGTCTAGTCTATAGTCTAGTCTATAGTCTAGTCTATAGTCTAGTCTATAGTCTAGTCTATAGTCTAGTCTATAGTCTAGTCTATAGTCTAGTCTATAGTCTAGTCTATAGTCTAGTCTATAGTCTAGTCTATAGTCTAGTCTATAGTCTAGTCTATAGTCTAGTCTATAGTCTAGTCTATAGTCTAGTCTATAGTCTAGTCTATAGTCTAGTCTATAGTCTAGTCTATAGTCTAGTCTATAGTCTAGTCTATAGTCTAGTCTATAGTCTAGTCTATAGACTAGATTATAGTCTAGTCTATAGTCTAGTCTATAGTCTAGTCTATAGTCTAGTCTATAGTCTAGTCTATAGTCTAGTCTATAGTCTAGTCTATAGTCTAGTCTATAGTCTAGTTATAGTCTAGTCTATAGTCTAGTCTATAGCCTAGTCTATAGTCTAGTCTATAGTCTAGTCTATAGTCTAGTCTAGTAGTCTATAGCCTAGTCTATAGTCTAGTCTATAGTGTAGTCTATAGTCTAGTCTATAGTCTAGTCTATAGTCTAGTCTATAGTCTAGTCTATAGTCTAGTCTATAGTCTAGTCCAGGGGTCGGCAAACTTTTGAGTCGGAAGAGCCAAAATTTACAGTTTACAAAACATATGTTTTAAAAGAGCCACAAAATTGTTGTTTATTAAATTTTACAAATACTTTATGAATTCACTTCAAAAACATAAATTTGGTTTAATTATCTACAGGACATTCTGCAAGGAATCTTTCTTATAGATTTTGACTACAAATACTTTTTGAATTTTTATGGGTCATTCGAATGCATTTTTTAAACACTCGTTATATAAAAATATAGAAGTTTATGAGAGTAGGGCGACAGTGTTATCATTTAAAGGCTTTTGGAAACATATCAGGAAATGTAAAAATCACGAAAATTAATGACGCAGCTAATACAGTATAAAGTAATATATTAATTTGGCGGCAATCGAGATAAATATTTTACCAACCCCAATATTAGGTCCTTTTCAGAAAATGACTAACGATCATAATTGACTTAACAGTAGCAATATAGCGGCGAAATTCAAAATATACAACTTTTATAAGAACAAAAATCTATCTTCCAAGTTTGATTCTACGTTCATAACTGTCTTAATAATAGCAGTATTATGACAAAATTCAACACAAACATAATTGACCAATCCCCTTTTAAAATGTCTACTTCGGAAAATAACTTTAACGTTCATAACTGCTTTAATAATACATATTAGTATAGCGACGCAATTCGACACAAACAAGTATTATAGGAACGAAAATCTCTTTCCAAAATTTTTTAAGGATCAGTTCATTGTTGACCATACCCTCATATAAATTCCTCTTCAGGAAATGACTTTAACGATCATAACATGCTTAATAATACCAGCATAGTGTTGAAATTCGTCATAAACAAGTTTATAGGAACAAAAATATCTGTACCAAATTTAATAAGGATGGATTCAGAATTCACCCTACCTCGATACGACGAAAAATACAAGTATAGTGATGAAAATCAACACAAACAAGTAGGATCCAAAATCTCATTACCAAATTTTGTAAGGATGAGTCGGTCCATAATACACTGTAAAACGTTTCTAAAACGCGCAATATTTAAATATTGAAGTTTTTAAATAGAACAAGTTTTTAGTATTTACCCAGCAAAAACTCGGTAATGGGTTGTATTTCCATAACCACTTACTTTTCAATGACTACTACCGTCTGCATTACTTAGATGTACTCTAGTAATGACTTTCTTATAATCTGATATAGAAGTACTTTATTTTCGGCTTTGTCATATTGTTTGCACATTTTATTTAATTGCGTTTTAAGAATTGTGTTTTACAAAAAATAATACAAAATTAATTTTGATTGTGAAAACCATTATTTGATGCGCAATAAAATAGCTAAGCAGTGGTGTGAAGAACATTTGACTAAAAAATCGAAGTCCCTGGTTCGTATTCTAGATGGCTCTTTTTATTATTAAAAAACAAAACAACTTACTCAACAACTGTTTTGTAAGAGAAATTGCAAGTACTTCTTTAACTTCCTATTAGTAAGCGTGCGTAGAAGTATTTGCCTTCAATGACATCACCGTGTTAAAATAATGACTTAAAATGCTAATGAAGAAGTAGTGAAAAGAGGTTTTATTAGCTTTTTAACTCACTACTTTTCAATGAAAGTTTTTCCTGAGTAACTGTGTCCTACATTATTAAGTAATTATTTAATTACTATATTTTAAATTTCCAAAATATATTTTTTAATTGGAAAAACACAAAAATTTCGTAATGTATGATCTTGTTTTACATTTTATCTAATGGCACTTCGTAGGAGCGCTCATGATACCCCATCGTTTATAGGGAACTTTTCAACTAAAAATTTAAAGAATTAAACATTTTCTTACAATACTAACATGAACATGGAACAAATTCAATAGGAGAGATAGCTTTGTATAGTTTTAGAAAGTTTGGATCATAACTTGTTGTTTAAAGTTTCACAAACGACTGTAAACTTTCATTTGTTAGTTATCTCACATACAGAAGGATTAAACGAATTGTTTTGTTAGTTTTAACAAACACTGCTCGTTAATGTATTCAGAAATATTTTAATATATGTATATATATTTTTTTATAAAATAAAAAATTGCGTATGAAACTAAAGAGCCATAGCTCCACATCCAAAGAACCGCATTTGGCTCGCGAGCCGTAGTTTGCCGACCCCTGGTCTAGTCTATAGTACAGTCTATAAACTAGTCTATAGTCTAGTCTATAATCTAGTCTATATTATAGTCTATAAACTAGTCTATAGTCTAGTCTATAATCTAGTCTATAGTCTAGTCTATAGTCTAGTCTATAGTTTAGCCTATAGTCTAGTCTATAATCTAGTCTATAGTCTAGTCTATAGTCTAGTCTATAGTTTAGCCTATAGTCTAGTCTATAGTATAGTCTAGTCTATAGTCTAGTCTATAGTCTAGTTATAGTAGTCTATAGTCTAGTCTATAGTCTAGTCTATAGTCTAGTCTATAGTCTAGTCTATAGTCTAGTCTATAGTCTAGTCTATAGTCTAGTCTATAGTCTAGTCTATAGTCTAGTCTATAGTCTAGTCTATATCTAGTCTATAGTCTAGTTATAGTCTAGTCTATAGTCATATAGTCTAGTCTATAGTCTAGTCTATAGTCTGTCTATAGTCTAGTCTATAGATAGTCTATAGTCTAGTCTATAGTCTAGTCTATAGTCTAGTCTATAGTCTAGTCTATAGTCTAGTCTATAGTCTAGGTCTATAGTCTAGTCTATAGTCTAGTCTATAGTCTAGTCTATAGTCTAGTCTATAGTCTAGTCATAGTCTAGTCTATAGTCTAGTCTATAGTCTAGTCTATAGTCTATAGTCAGTCTATAGTCTAGTCTATAGTCTAGTCTATAGTCTAGTCTATAGTCTAGTCTATAGTTAGTCTATAGTCTAGTCTATAGTCTAGTCTATAGTCTAGTCGATAGTCTAGTCTATAGTCTAGTCTATAGTCTAGTCTAGTAGTCTCAGTCTATAGTCTAGTCTATAGTCTAGTCTATAGTCCTAGTCTATAGTCTAGTCTATAGTCTAGTCTATAGTCTAGTCTATAGTCTCGTCTATAGTCTAGTCTATAGTCTAGTCTTAGTCTAGTCTATAGTCTAGTCTATAGTCTAGCTCTAGTCTAGTCTAGTCTCTAGTAGTCTAGTCTATAGTCTAGTCTATAGTATAGTCTATAGTCTAGTCTATAGTCTAGTCTATTAGTCTATAGTCTAGTAGTCTAGTCTATAGTCTAGTCTATAGTCTAGTCTATAGTCTAGTCTATAGTCTAGTCTATAGTCTAGTCTATAGTCTAGTCTATAGTCTAGTCTATAGTCTAGTCTATAGTCTAGTCTTATTAGTCTAGTCCTATAGCTAGTCTATAGTCTAGTCCTATAGTATAGTCTATAGTAGTCTATAGTCTAGTCTATAGTCTAGTCTATAGTCTAGTCTATAGTCTAGTCTATAGTCTAGTCTATAGTCTAGTCTATAGTCTAGTCTATAGTCTAGTCTATAGTCTTATAGTCTAGTCTATAGTCTAGTCTATAGTCTAGTCTATAGTCTAGTCTATAGTCTAGTCTATAGTCTAGGTCTATAGTCTAGTCTATAGTCTAGCTAGTCTAGTCTAGTCTAGTCTACTGGTCTAGTATATAGTCTAGTCTAGGTAATGTATAGTTAGTCTATAGTCTATTCTATAGTCTAGTATATAGTCTAGTCTAAAGTCTAGTCTATAGTTATTCTATAGCCTAGTCTATAGTCTAGTCTATTGTCTAGTCTATAGTCTAGTCCAAAATCAGTAGTTTTTGTTAATCTCTTTGAAATTTCTTTAAATAAAATCTATTTCATTGGCACTAATGCATCAAATCAGTTATTTACTAACAATTTTCACTCCTTATATTTACTACTAGCTATACCCAGTGTGCTTCGCTACCCTCATCGTAATGAAATAAAATAAATATTATTGTAAATGTATATATATCTGCAATATCAAAAAGTCCCCTATTTAAATTTATGTTTATATATTCAATATTTTAGAAAACTCAAAAAGTACCAATGAAGTACGAAAAAGTAACAAAAGACCTCTTTTATTTAATTTCATGTTCCTAAGTTCAATATTATAGAAAATTAAAAAAGTGCCAGTTGAAGAACGAAAAATTACCAAAGGGTCCCCTTTTATAGATTCTCATTAACTCCGCGCTCCACATGGTTAATTTCATGTTATAAAAAACACAAAAAGTAACTTTTGAAGAACGAAAAATTACCAAAAAGTCCTCTTTTATATGTTCTCACTTACTTCGGGCTCTACGTACTTAATTTCATGTTTCTAGGTTCAATATTATAGAAAATTCAAAAAGTACCTTTTGAAGAACGAAAAAGTGCCGAAAAGTCCGCTTTTATAGGTTATCACTTAATCTTGGCTGTACTTGCTTAATTTCATGTTTCCAGGTTCAATATTATAGAAAATTCAAAAACTAGCTTTTGAAGAACGAAAAAGTACCAAAAAGTCCCCTCTTATAGATTCTCATTTACTCCAGGCTCTATATGCTTAATTTCATGCTTCTAGGATCAATATTATAGAAAATTCAAAAAGTACCTTTTGAAGAACGAAAAAGTACCAAAAAGTCCCCTTTTATAGATTCTCATTTACTCCAGGCTCTACATGCTTAATTTCATGTTTCTAGCTTTAATTTTAAAGAAAACTCAAAAAAGTACCTGTGTAGAACGAAAAAGTAGCGAAAAGTCCCTTTATTATTAATTTCATGTTTCTATTTCAATATCATAGAAAACTCAAAAAGGACCAGTTGGAGAATGAAAAGTACCAAAAAATATCACTTGGTACCGGGGTTCCAAATAACACCCCATTAGGATATTTAGTGTTTCTAAATTTAAAAATTTTATCTAAATTGGATCATTGTGGTTGAATAAAATCAAATTTCCCGTTTTTACCCCTTTTGGTACTTTTTTCCTCCCCATTAACGAAATAAAAATTCTATTCCAAAAAGTTGCAACATCGTAGTGGGAGCCTGTTATTATGTATTCATATGTATAAGTTAATAAACCAAAAACAATGTTTTATGAAAAAAGTACCAAAAATAGGTACAATTTTAACCCCTTAAACGTTCGAATATCCAAAAAGTACTAAATTCATATTTTTATTTTTTCGTTAAGTTATGAAGGAGTCAAAAATATTTTTTGAATGTGCACTGGTTTAAAAGATACATGGGGTGCGAAAAAAGTACCAAAATACAGTTTTTACCCGTTTATTCCCTAAAGGGGCCGAATTTTAAAAAAGTACCAGACACCTGTCCGTTTATTTTTTAAATGAACGGCGATAAGCTTTAAACTGTTTTTGTATCTTTTCTAGTTTAGGAGATATAAGGTTACCGAATTTACCCGTTTTTACCCTTTTTTACCCCTAAACATTCGAATTTCCAAAAATCCCGTCTTAGTGGATCTATTTGGCGGGAGACCAACCTCCTGTCCAAATTTCAGCTCTTTAGCTTCAACCGTTTAGGCTGTGCGATGATGAATCAGTCAGTGAATCAGTCAGTCAGTCAGTCAGTCAGTAACGTTAGAATTTTATATATATAGATTTACCTGCCATTTGTATATTTATTACCATAGAAATGTGTTAAATAACTTTATTTACCCTTAACATGCTAACCTCAATTTATTACCTTTCTCAACTACCAAAGGTAGTTTCGTTCGTTTTTGGTGCATATTTTATTGGGTTTAACTCGTTTTTTTTTCTACCGTATTTGCTAACGGATTTAATATTTATGGTTGTCTGCATGTAATGAACTGCATTATCATGATTGTATTTTTTTTACTTTTCATTCCGCTTTGCAACATTTCCTAGAATGTTGCAAAGAGTTAAAGTAATAAGGGATAAAAATAGCTAGAACAATTTATTTTTTTCTTTACATTTCATTTGACTTGCATGAAAAATACAGACACAAGTTTAATCAATAAATTGTAAAGAAAATAGTAAACAGTAATAAATTTTAAAAACAAAACGTTTGCAGAAGGATTTCTAGGAAATTCAGATAAAATACCAAGATATTGCTAAGACAAGCTAGTGACAGACAAGCGATTAATGTTGAATGGAAAGATTTAAAAGAAAATATTATTTAAATTTAAATCTGAACTTAAATTTTCGCTTAAAACTTGAGCAAATAACCATAATATTAAATATGTACTTTTAAACAACCTCAACAAAGCAAAAAAAAAACTGTAGAATTTTTAACACGCTTCCAACACAACAACACCAACCACGAAAACCTCTACATTCAACACTTGCAGCGGAAATGCCTTGGTTTGTGCAACATTCACATAAACCATTAAACAGCAAAAGAAAAAACGCAGCAACAACCACAGCAGCAACAATCAACCAGCACCACGATTTCTTGGCCTAAACAAGAAAAGTAATTAAATCTAGCAAAAAAAAAAAAACTGTAAAAAACTGTGAAAGAAAGGCAGCAAACCAGAAGAGAACCAAAGGAGCCTGGTAAATGCAATACAAAACCGCAGTCAGCAGGAAAATAAAATATTACAAAATCAGAGAAAAAAGGAGCACGAGATACTAAAAAGGCTTTCCTTAGTTGTTGGCATAAACCGGAAATCCAGGAACAGGGAAATAAGTGTGAAAAATTTAATATGCATAAGACTGCATGCATGAAAATATGATTAAATTTAAATTTAAACCAATGTCATATTTAAAAAAAGCTGCTTAAATCATAGTCTAGTGATCGTCGAGTGATAGTCGAGTGATAGTTTAGTGATAGTTTAGTGATAGTCTAGTCATAGTCTAGTCACAGTCTAGTCATAGTCTAGTCACTCATAGTCTAATCATATTCTAGTGATAGTTTAGTGATATTCTAGTCATAATCTAGTCATAGTCTAGTCATAGTCTAGTCATAGTCTAGTCATAGTCATAGTGTGGTCATGGTCTAGTCATAGTCATAGTCTAGTCATAGTCATAGTCTAGTCAGTCTAGTCATAGTCTAGTCATAGTCTAGTCATAGTCTAGTCATAGTCTAGTCATAGTCTAGTCATAGTCTAGTCATAGTCTAGTCATAGTCTAGTCATAGTCTAGTCATAGTCTAGTCATAGTCTAGTCATAGTCTAGTCATAGTTCTAGTCATAGTATAGTCTAGTCATAGTCTAGTCATAGTCTAGTCATAGTCTAGTCATAGTCTAGTCATAGTCTAGTCATAGTCTAGTCATAGTCTAGTCATAGTCTAGTCATAGTCTAGTCATAGTCTAGTCATAGTCTAGTCATAGTCTAGTCATAGTCTAGTCATAGTCTAGTTCATAGTCTAGTCATAGTCTAGTCATAGTCTAGTCATAGTCTAGTCATAGTCTAGTCATAGTCTAGTCATAGTCTAGTCATAGTCTAGTCATAGTCTAGTCATAGTCTAGTCATAGTCTAGTCATAGTCTAGTCATAGTCTAGTCATAGTCTAGTCATAGTCTAGTCATAGTCTAGTCATAGTCTAGTCATAGTCTAGTCATAGTCTAGTCATAGTCTAGTCATAGTCTAGTCATAGTCTAGTCATAGTCATAGTCTAGTCATAGTCTAGTCATAGTCTAGTCATAGTCTAGTCATAGTCTAGTCTAGTCTAGTCTAGTCTAGTCTAGTCTAGTCTAGTCTAGTCTAGTCTAGTCTAGTCTAGTCTAGTTCTAGTCTATATTCTAGTCTATAGTCTAGTCTATAGTCTAGTCTATAGTCTAGTCTATAGCTAGTCTATAGTCTAGTCTAGTCTAGTCTATAGTCTAGTCTATAGTCTAGTCTATAGTCTAGTCTATAGTCTAGTCTATAGTCTAGTCTATAGTCTAGTCTATAGTCTAGTCTATAGTCTAGTCTATAGTCTAGTCTATAGTCTAGTCTATAGTCTAGTCTATAGTCTAGTCTATAGTCTAGTCTATAGTCTAGTCTATAGTCTAGTCTATAGTCTAGTCTATAGTCTAGTCTATAGTCTAGTCTATAGTCTAGTCTATAGTCTAGTCTATAGTCGTCTAGTCTAGTCTATAGTCTAGTCTATAGTCTAGTCTATAGTCTAGTCTATAGTCTAGTCTATAGTCTAGTCTATAGTCTAGTCTATAGTTAGTCTATAGTCTAGTCTATAGTCTAGTCTATAGTCTAGTCTATAGTCTAGTCTATAGTCTAGTCTATAGTCTAGTCTATAGTCTAGTCTATAGTCTAGTCTATAGTCTAGTCTATAGTCTAGTCTATAGTCTAGTCATAGTCTAGTCTATAGTCTAGTCTGTAGTCTAGTCTATTGTCTAGTCTATAGTCTAGTCTATAGTCTAGTCTATAGTAGTCTAGTCTAAACTAGTCTAGTCTAAATTAGTCTAGTCTAGGCTTGTCTAGTCTAGTCTAGTTTAGTCTAGCCTAGTCTAGGCTTGGCTAGGCTAGACTAGACTAGACTAGACTAGGCTAGACTAGGCTAGGCTAGGCTAGGCTAGGCTAGTTTACTCTAGTCTAGTCTAGTCTAGTCACAGTCTAGTCTAGTCACAGTCTAGCCATAGCCTAGTCATAGTCTAGTCATAGTCTAATCATATTCTAGTCATAGTCATCTTGACATTATACTGTACATGTATACGTATTAGTAATATTTATAATTCAACTTTTAGTAATATCTATATCCCCCTAGGCGTATGATTACTTTAAAATTAAGTATACGTTATGTTGGAAACCGTATACATATCAAATTAATATTTTATATAACAACATTTAATACTTGTACTTATTTTCAAATCTGTTTAAAATTGTTAGTTTCTATTACAGAAAAATCTCTCTGTTAAACAACATGAAGAATAAATTTAACTTCTTTAGGAAAACTTTTTGAAAAGTAGACACTCCCAATTGTCTGACAAAGGAAACTTAAACTTGTATTCCTTAACCAAACAATGTGGTTTAACTTCGACAACAATAAGAAACTCATCTACTCATGTACATACAAATGGTTGCCCTAAAACGAAAGAATCCTCAGGGATTACTGTATGGAAAAGGGGTGGGGTAAAGTATTTTTGATATGCTTGTACCATGATGATGTAGTAGATAATCATCATAAGTTTTGGTAGGATTTTTTTGTACATTTTTGTTACATGATTAAGGACATGAGTTTATGAACATGAAAATAAATATAAATATGATGTATTGTGGTTATTGTCAAAAATATTTTGTAATGAAAAATTTTTCAAGTAAAAGTATATGGTAATAGGAAACTTTTAACAATGAGCTATAGGCTAGATTAATAAAAATAACAATATGAAATTTGCTTTTTTAAAAAATTATACTTTGTTAAAGAACATTTATTATACTTTGTTAAAGAACTTTTAAACATTTTATTTGAATAACTGTAGCATGCCTTCATTGAGTCGGCTAAACATACATTTTCTTCGATAAGTTATTTATCTAATTCAATGCAACATTTCAATTTTCTAGAAATTTCTTATGATAGCAAATTGTTTACATTCTCTTCAAATAAATATTTAAAAATTTAAACAATTATAACAAAATACATAAAGTTTTCCATAAAGAAAAATTGTTTAAATTCCATAAATTTTTATTAAATTGTGATATAAGTTCAATTGAAGTTTATTTAAATCAATTTATAGTTTAACTTATTTATATATTTAAAACAAAAAAAAAAACATGTATTTAAAGATTTTATTCTTAAGACTTATTTTTAATTTTTTATTTTTGGCAATCTTCAGTTTCATTGTTGTATTTTTTTAAACACATTTTGTTATTTGACTTTTATTAGAACAAATTGCTTTTCGTTATTTTTTTTAACATTCTCTTCAAGTGCCAAAGTGATGTTAAAAGTAAAGAGTATTTTCTGGTATATATTTGCAGTTTTTTCTATTTTTAACAAACATATCAAGCAAATCAACATGAGTTTTATAAAAACAAAAAAAGAAAAAATACTTTTATTAAAACAAATATTTACCTAGCGTCGTTAAGATAATTTGAAATAATTTTTAAAGAAATCAAACAAAGAATCTATAAGTTAAAGAAAATATTAAAAAATATTTCAAACTGTACAACAAACAGTAGATTATGACTAGACTATGGCTAGACTATGACTAGACCATGACTAGACTATGACCAGACTATGACTAGATTATGACTAGATTATGACTAGATTATGACTAGATTATGACTAGACTATGACTAGACTATGACTAGACTATGACTAGACTATGACTGGACTATGACTAGACTATGACTAGACCTATGACTAGACTATGACTAGACTATGACTAGAACTATGACTAGACTATGACTAGACTATGACTAGACTATGACTAGACTATGACTAGACTATGACTGGACTATGACTAGACTATGACTAGACTATGACTAGACTATGACTAGACTATGACTAGACTATGACTAGACTATGACTAGACTATGACTAGACTATGACTAGACTATGACTAGACTATGACTGGACTATGACTAGACTATGACTAGATATGACTAGTACTATGACTAGCTATGACTAGACTATGACTGGACTATGACTAGACTATGACTAGACTATGACTAGACTATGACTAGACTATGACTAGACTATGACTATACTATGACTAGACTATGACTAGACTATGACTAGACTATGACTAGACTATGACTAGACTATGACTAGACTATGACTAGACTATGACTAGACTATGACTAGACTATGACTAGACTATGACTAGACTATGACTAGACTATGACTAGACTATGACTAGACTATGACTAGACTATGACTAGACTATGACTAGACTATGACTAGACTATGACTAGACTATGACTAGACTATGACTAGACTATGACTAGACTATGACTAGACTATGACTAGACTATGACTAGACTATGACTAGACTATGACTAGACTATGACTAGACTATGACTAGACTATGACTAGACTATGACTAGACTATGACTAGACTATGACTAGACTATGACTAGACTATGACTAGACTATGACTAGACTATGACTAGACTATGACTAGACTATGACTAGACTATGACTAGACTATGACTAGACTATGACTAGACTATGACTAGACTATGACTAGACTATGACTAGACTATGACTAGACTATGACTAGACTATGACTAGACTATGACTAGACTATGACTAGACTATGACTAGACTATGACTAGACTATGACTAGACTATGCTACTAGACTATGACTACTAACTATGACTAGACTATGACTAGACTATGACTAGACTATGACTAGACTATGACTAGACTATGACTCGACTATGACTAGACTATGACTAGACTATGACTAGACTATGATTAGATTATGACTAGACCATGACTAGACTATGACTAGACTATGACTAGACTATGACTAGACTATGACTAGACTATGACTACTATAGACTATACTATAGACTAGACTATAGACTAACTATAGACTAGACTATAGACTAGACTATAGACTAGACTATATAGATATACTATGACACTATACTAGACTACAGACTAGACTATAGACTAGACTATAGACTAGACTATAGAGTAGACTAGACTAGACTATAGACTATGACTACACTATGACTAGACTACAGACTAGACTATAGACTAGACTATAGACTAGACTATAGACTAGACTAATAGACTAGACTATAGACTAGACTATAGACTAGACTATAGACTAGACTATAGACTAGACTATAGACTAGACTATAGACTAGACTATAGACTAGACTATAGACTAGACTATAGACTAGACTATAAACTAGACTAGACTAGACTATAGACTTTAGACTAGACTAGACTAGACTAGACTAGACTAGACTAGACTAGACTAGACTAGACTAGACTAGACTAGACTATAGACTAGACTAGACTAGACTAGGACTAGACTAGACTAGACTAGACTAGACTAGACTAGACTAGACTAGACTAGACTAGACTAGACTAGACTCGACTAGACTAGACTAGACTAGACTAGACTAGACTAGACTAGACTAGACTAGACTAGACTATAGACTAGTCTATAGACTAGTCTATAGACTAGACTAGACTATAGACTAGACTAGACTATAGACTAGACTATAGACTAGACTACAGACTAGACTAGACTAGACTAGACTAGACTAGACTAGACTATAGACTAGACTAGACTAGACTAGACTAGACTAGACTAGACTAGACTAGACTAGACTAGACTAGACTATAGACTAGACTAGACTAGACTAGACTAGACTAGACTAGACTAGACTAGACTAGACTAGACTAGACTAGACTAGACTAGACTAGACTAGACTATAGACTAGACTATTGACTAGACTATTGACTAGACTATAGACTAGACTATAGACTAGACTATAGACTAGACTATAGACTAGACTATAGACTAGACTATAACTAGACTATAGACTGACTATAGACTAGACTATAGACTAGACTATAGACTAGACTATAGACTAGACTATAGACTAGACTATAGACTAGACTATAGACTAGACTATAGACTAGACTATAGACTAGACTATAGACTAGACTATAGACTAGACTATAGACTAGACTATAGACTAGACTATAGACTAGACTATAGACTAGACTATAGACTAGACTATAGACTAGACTATAGACTAGACTATAGACTAGACTATAGACTACTATAGACTAGACTAGACTAGACTATAGACTAGACTATAGACTAGATTATAGACTAGACTATAGACTAGACTATAGACTAGACTATAGACTAGACTATAGACTAGACTATAGACTAGACTATAGACTAGACTATAGACTAGACTATAGACTAGACTATAGACTAGACTATAGACTAGACTATAGACTAGACTATAGACTAGACTATAGACTAGACTATAGACTAGACTATAGACTAGACTATACTAGACTATAGACTAGACTATAGACTAGACTATAGACTAGACTATAGACTAGACTATAGACTAGACTATAGACTAGACTATAGACTAGACTATAGACTAGACTATAGACTAGACTATAGACTAGACTATAGACTAGACTATAGACTAGACTATAGACTAGACTATAGACTAGACTATAGACTAGACTATAGACTAGACTATAGACTAGACTATAGACTAGACTATAGACTAGACTATAGACTAGACTATAGACTAGACTATAGACTAGACTATAGACTAGACTATAGACTAGACTATAGACTAGACTATAGACTAGACTAGACTAGACTATATACTAGATTCTAGACTAGACTATAGACTAGACTATAGACTAGACTATAGGACTATAGACTAGACTATAGACTAGACTATAGACTAGACTATAGACTAGACTATAGACTAGACTATAGACTAGACTATAGACTAGACTATAGACTAGACTATAGACTAGACTATAGACTAGACTATAGACTAGACTATAGACTAGACTATAGACTAGACTATAGACTAGACTATAGACTAGACTATAGACTAGACTATAGACTAGACTATAGACTAGACTATAGACTAGACTATAGACTAGACTATAGACTAGACTATAGACTAGACTATAGACTAGACTATAGACTAGACTATAGACTAGACTATAGACTAGACTATAGACTAGACTATAGACTAGACTATAGACTAGACTATAGACTAGACTATAGACTAGACTATAGACTAGACTATAGACTAGACTATAGACTAGACTATAGACTAGACTTAGACTAGACTATAGACTAGACTATAGACTAGACTATAGACTAGACTATAGACTAGACTATAGACTAGACTATAGACTAGACTATAGACTAGACTATAGACTAGACTATAGACTAGACTATAGACTAGACTATAGACTAGACTATAGACTAGACTATAGACTAGACTATAGACTAGACTATAGACTAGACTATAGACTAGACTATAGACTAGACTATAGACTAGACTATAGACTAGACTATAGACTAGACTATAGACTAGACTATAGACTAGACTATAGACTAGACTATAGACTAGACTATAGACTAGACTATAGACTAGACTAGACTAGACTAAGACTAGACTATAGACTAGACTATAGACTAGACTATAGACTAGACTATAGACTAGACTATAGACTAGACTATAGACTAGATATAGAGACTAGACTATAGACTAGACTATAGACTAGACTATAGACTAGACTATAGACTAGACTATAGACTAGACTATAGACTAGACTATAGACTAGACTATAGACTAGACTATAGACTAGACTATAGCTAGACTATAGACTAGACTATAGACTAGACTATAGACTAGACTATAGAATAGTGTGGTCTATATTCCAGACTATAGTCTAGAAAATGTCTAGATTTAATATAGACAAACATAGCCTAAAGTGAAGATTTGAAAAATTTCAGATCTTTTTTGGATTATATAAAATCTTAACCAATCATTTTCCCCATTTTTTATGTTTTTTTTAATAAATTTCCTTTAGTTTTCTCAATTACGAAAGTTAAAAAGAGAAAAATCCTTTCCCCACTTAACGTTGGTCTTTGAAAACTCCCTAACACAAACGCAACACAAACGTTTACTTAAAACTGATAGAACATTTTAACAAACATGTTTTGCTGCTTGTATGAGTGTGTATGTGTTATAAATTGAACAATAACACTCCTCCATGATGTTGCTCAGTTCTTTTTTTCTTTAACACTCTTTACATTATTCCTTCCTGGAATGACGATTTCTATGTTGCGACTGAAACAAAGCTTATGTTGCGAAAATGTAAAGAGGAAATAAACGTGCAAAAGAGTTGTTTTTTGTACGCTTAGTTATTGTTCTTGTAGGTTGCCATTAGGGATGGTAGTATGTGGAAGTGGGCGTATGTTTGAGAGCTACATCCACTAGTAAAACTACTCAAGTATAAATACATATTCAAAGCCACTGGATAAACCACTTTTTCATCATCTATACAAACACACAGTTTTAGTATTTCAAACACTAACACACTTGATTTTTAAACATATGTGTGACTATATGTAAGTAAGTATGTGTTAGATTTTCTGTATTAGTCGCTATGTGTTGCTAACTTAACTTTGTTTTTTGTAGCAAGTAGTTTAGTTTAAAACAGCACAAAAATTGGCTCAAACAAATAAAGTGTCTTTAGCAAACACCATAAAATAAAACAGTCAAAAAAAAAACAACAACTTTGAAATACGTGGAAAAAATTCTAAAAGACTTAAAATTGAAAAAGAAAAAAATAACAACTGAAATTGCTAAAACCCTGAACAATTTACATGGCGAATAGTTTGGAAAAAATCCTTGTAAGATAACAAAGGATCACAGAGCAATTAGAGCAGGATTTGTTTGAAATTAACTGCTGTGCTCAAAAAACTAACATTCTCTTAGCAAAATCCTTTGACAAATAAGCCAAATATAACACTGAGAATAAACTTTCTTAAGCACGATCATTGCATGTTATTATTAAATTTTAAACTTCTTCTTGCACATTAATATTACCGTTTAAATTCTATTTTAAAATCCTTAGCAATAGCAAAACTTTTCCCATGATTTCAACTGCCCATTTATTTTCTTTTCAACTTGCTGTTCATTTTTTTTCCTATTTGTATTTCTGATTGTTTAACTTTTTATATTTCAAGTTTATTTTCTCAACTTTTTGTTTAAGAGAAAAAAAAAAAAAACTCCTGTCATAAACACTAAAGTTACTTTACTGTTTATTTATACTTTAGTTTTTCAGTTTATAAAGTGGCTTTTGTTAGATTTTTCCTTTTTTGCAGTTTGTTTGTCTCAAACAATACTGCAACCCCTTCAATGCTAGATTGTTTGTAATTGAATACAATTGATAGAGAAATGTGCCGGCAGATTAGTTAGTAGAAAGTTTTATTGATGTTCTAGGAAATAGAGATAAGTTGCATTATAGCAAAAAGGTTAATAAATTTTATAAATTAAATTGTTTGAGCTGTAATCATGTCCACTATTAGGACTAAACTTTACAATCTTTAAAATATAGTTTGAATTGTGCGGGAAACTAGAGTCTGAAATATGTTTTGACCTATAGGGTAGTCCATAGTACGGTCTTTAGCTGAACTATAGTTTGGTCATTAGCTGAACTATAGTCTGGTCTATAGTTTGGTTTATATTTTATAGTCTAGTCTAGCTAGTCTGTAGTCTAGTCTATAGTCTAGTCTATAGTCTAGTCTATAGTCTAGTCTATAGTCTAGTCTATAGTCTAGTCTATAGTCTAGTCTATAGTCTAGTCTATAGTCTAGTCTATAGTCTAGTCTATAGTCTAGTCTATAGTCTAGTCTATAGTCTAGTCTATAGTCTAGTCTATAGTCTAGTCTATAGTCTAGTCTATAGTCTAGTCTATCTAGTCTAGTCTATAGTCTAGTCTATAGTCTAGTCTATAGTCTAGTCTATAGTCTAGTCTATAGTCTAGTCTATAGTCTAGTCTATAGTCTAGTCTATAGTCTAGTCTATAGTCTAGTCTATAGTCTAGTCTATAGTCTAGTCTATAGTCTAGTCTATAGTCTAGTCTATAGTCTAGTCTATAGTCTAGTCTATAGTCTAGTCTATAGTCTAGTCTATAGTCTAGTCTATAGTCTAGTCTATAGTCTGGTCTATAGTCTAGTCTATAGTCTAGTCTATAGTCTAGTCTATAGTCTAGTCTATAGTCTAGTCTATAGTCTAGTCTATAGTCTAGTCTATAGTCTAGTCTATAGTCTAGTCTATAGTCTAGTCTATAGCCTAGTCTATAGTCTAGTCTATAGTCTAGTCTATAGTCTAGTCTATAGTCTTGTCTATAGTCTAGTCTATAGTCTAGTCTATAGTCTAGTCTATAGTCTAGTCTATAGTCTAGTCTATAGTCTAGTCTATAGTCTGGTCTATAGTCTAGTCTATAGTCTAGTCTATAGTCTAGTCTATAGTCTAGTCTATAGTCTAGTCTATAGTCTAGTCTATAGTCTAGTCTATAGTCTAGTCTATAGTCTAGTCTATAGTCTAGTCTATAGTCTAGTCTATAGTCTAGTCTATAGTCTAGTCTATAGTCTAGTCTATAGTCTAGTCTATAGTCTAGTCTATAGTCTAGTCTATAGTCTAGTCTATAGTCTAGTCTATAGTCTAGTGTATAGTCTACTCTATAGTCTAGTCTATAGTCTAGTCTATAGTCTAGTGTATAGTCTAGTCTATAGTCTAGTCTAGTCTAGTCTATAGTCTAGTCTATAGTCTAGTCTATAGTCTAGTCTATAGTCTAGTCTATAGTCTAGTCTATAGTCTAGTCTATAGTCTAGTCTATAGTCTAGTCTATAGTCTAGTCTATAGTCTAGTCTATAGTCTAGTCTATAGTCTAGTCTATAGTCTAGTCTATAGTCTAGTCTAGTCTATAGTCTAGTCTATAGTCTAGTCTATAGTCTAGTCTATAGTCTAGTCTATAGTCTAGTCTATAGTCTAGTCTATAGTCTAGTCTATAGTCTAGTCTATAGTCTAGTCTATAGTCTAGTCTATAGTCTAGTCTATAGTCTAGTCTATAGTCTAGTCTAGTCTAGTCTATAGTCTAGTCTATAGTCTAGTCTATAGTCTAGTGTATAGTCTAGTCTATAGTCTAGTGTATAGTCTACTCTATAGTCTACTCTATAGTCTAGTCTATAGTCTAGTCTATAGTCTAGTCTATAGTCTAGTGTATAGTCTACTCTATAGTCTGTCTCTATAGTCTAGTCTATAGTCTAGTCTATAGTCTAGTCTATAGTCTAGTCTATAGTCTAGTCTATAGTCTAGTGTATAGTCTAGTCTATATTTCTAGTCTATTGGACTAGTCTATAGTCTAGTCTATAGTCTAGTCTATAGTCTAGTCTATAGTCTAGTCTATAGTCTAGTCTATAGTCTAGTCTATAGTCTAGTCTATAGTCTAGTCTATAGTCTAGTCTATAGTTAGTCTATAGTACAATATATAGTCTAGTTTATAGTGTATAATCTAGTGTGTAGCTTTAATGTTACTAACAATTTTCTTTGGAAAAGCATTTTATTAAAAATTGTTCTAAAACATTTCTCAGCTGTAAGGGTAATAATTGTCTTCTTAAATTTTAAGAAAAATTGACAATTGTTTTGCTCCCTTTGGGTATTCTCTGTCACACATGACAATTCGGAGTACTTGCTTACAATACCTGTCGTTTACAGTAGTTGTATAAGGAAAAAAATAAAAATTCATCTTAAAAATTTAATATTTCTACAACAATATTTTTTTATTATATTTTATATGAAAATTTAAACATAATTTTATAAAAGAATATATATTTTTGTTAAGAAAAATATCTTGACATAAAAAAGAAACCATGAGACTCATCAAACAGTGAATGAGTTTTTAATTTTGCAAATTTAATAAATTTTATAAGAAACAAAACTGAAGAGTTTGCTATTGAATCAAAACAAGATAAGGTGTTGATTGAGTGCAGCAACAGAGAAAATGTATATTAAACAGACACTTGAAAAAGTAATCAATTATTCGATAAGTCACAAATTTTCCTTTTCGAAGGACAATACATATAACAACCCAGTTATCTCCTTTTCTATGCCCTTCCAAACACAAAAGTTACAATTCATATCTAATTATTCAAAACGCGTAATAAACCCACTTTTCATACACATCCTGTTGATATAATTATCGAAAATAATTATGGTTTCATTATCATATAACACGGTCTCAAACACACTCGTTATCCCAAACCTTCAAAATCCTTTATCATATAAACTCTATTGTGTTTCAAAGGAAAAACAAAAATTATTAGAGGTTAAACAAATTTATGGCCTAAAACTGACCAGTATTTAAGCCAACACATGCCTCCATGTGTGTGTATTCATAACAATGTCTGTCTGTCCATACAATATAAGTTATCAATACATGACACAAGAACTGTCTATACGTGAGTGAATAGATAACGTGTGCTACACTCTATACATGCAAATTAGACAATAAAACCTATTAATCAGAGAGATATTTGTGTCATGTCACCATTAAAGGCCTCTATTCATAATTGGAAAATTAATTTTATGCGTAAACTGTATGGAATAATTTATGAAAATTAGATTTGATAATGGAAATCAAGTAATAGAATTTCTAATAGAAAATTTGTCATAAAATGAAACATTAATCAACGTGATAAAGGTCTGTGTTTAAAGACCAGATAAGTGAGATATACAAAAAATTAAAGCATTTTCAAATGCTCACCAAAAGGCTGCAATTCCTAATACAGACCATAGACACTTGGCTATAGGCTAGACTATAGATTAGAATATAGAACAGACTATAGACTAGACTATAGACTAGACTATAAACTAAACTATAGACTAGACTATAGACTAGACTATAGACTAGACTATAGACTAGACTATAGACTAGACTATAGACTAGACTATAGACTAGACTATAGACTAGACTATAGACTAGACTATAGACTAGACTATAGACTAGACTATAGACTAGATTATAGACTAGACTATAGACTAGACTATAGACTAGACTATAGACTAGACTATAGACTAGGTTATAGACTAGATTATAGACTAGACTACAGACTAGGTTATAGACTAGATTATAGACTAGACTATAGACTAGACTAGACTATAGACTAGACTATAGACTAGACTATAGACTAGACTATAGACTAGACTATAGACTAGACTATAGACTAGACTATAGACTAGACTATAGACTAGACTATAGACTAGACTATAGACTAGACTATAGACTAGACTATAGACTAGACTATAGACTAGACTATAGACTAGACTATAGACTAGACTATAGACTAGACTATAGACTAGACTATAGACTAGACTATAGACTAGACTATAGATAGACTATAGACTAGACTATAGACTAGACTATAGACTAGACTATAGGACTAGACTATAGACTAGACTATAGACTAGGACTATAGACTAGACTATAGTACTAGACTATAGACTAGGACTATAAACTAGGCTATAGACTAGACTATAGACTAGACTATAAACTAGGCTATAGACTAGACTATAGACTAGACTATAGACTAGACTATAGACTAGACTATAGACTAGACTATAGACTAGACTATAGACTAGACTATAGACTAGACTATAGACTAGACTATAGACTAGACTATAGACTAGACTATAGACTAGACTATAGACTAGACTATAGACTAGACTATAGACTAGACTATAGACTAGACTATAGACTAGACTATAGACTAGACTATAGACTAGACTATATACTAGACTATAGACTAGACTAGACTAGACTATAGACTAGACTATAGACTAGACTATAGACTAGACTATAGACTAGACTATAGACTAGACTATAGACTAGACTATAGACTAGACTAGACTATAGACTAGACTATAGACTAGACTATAGACTAGACTATAGACTAGACTATAGACTAGACTATAGACTAGACTATAGACTAGACTATAGACTAGACTATAGACTAGACTATAGACTAGACTATAGACTAGACTATAGACTAGACTATAGACTAGACTATAGACTAGACTATAGACTAGACTATAGACTAGACTATAGACTAGACTATAGACTAGACTATAGACTAGACTATAGACTAGACTATAGACTAGACTATAGACTAGACTATAGACTAGACTATAGACTAGACTATAGACTAGACTATAGACTAGACTATAGACTAGACTATAGACTAGACTATAGACTAGACTATAGACTAGACTATAGACTAGACTATAGACTAGACTATAGACTATAGACTACTAGACTATAGACTAGACTATAGACTAGACTATAGACTAGACTATAGACTAGACTATAGACTAGACTATAGACTAGACTATAGACTAGACTATAGACTAGACTATAGACTAGACTATAGACTAGACTATAGACTAGACTATAGACTAGACTATAGACTAGACTATAGACTAGACTATAGACTAGACTATACTAGACTATAGGCTAGACTATAGACTAGACTATAGACTAGACTATAGACTAGACTATAGACTAGACTATAGACTAGACTATAGACTAGACTATAGGACTAGACTATAGACTAGACTATAGAGTTCGACTATAGACTAGACTATAGACTAGACTATAGACTAGACTATAGACTAGACTATAGACTAGACTATAGACTAGACTATAGACTAGACATAGACTAGGACTATAGACTCGACTATAGACTAGACTATAGACTAGACTATAGACTAGACTATAGACTAGACTATAGACTAGGACTATAGACTAGACTATAGACTAGACTATAGACTAGACTATAGACTAGACTATAGACTAGACTATAGACTAGACTATAGACTAGGACTATAGACTAGACTATAGACTAGACTATCGCCTAGACTATAGACTAGACTATAGACTAGGACTATAGACTAGACTATAGACTAGACTATAGACTAGACTATAGACTAGACTATAGACTAGACTATAGACTAGACTATAGACTAGACTATAGACTAGACTATAGACTAGACTATAGACTAGACTATAGACTAGGACTATAGACTAGACTATAGACTAGACTATAGACTAGACTATAGACTAGACTAGACTAGACTATAGACTATAGACTAGACTATAGACTAGACTATAGACTAGACTATAGACTAGACTATAGACTAGACTATAGACTAGACTATAGACTAGACTATAGACTAGACTATAGACTAGACTATAGACTAGACTATAGACTAGACTATAGACAGACTATAGACTAGACTATAGACTAGACTATAGACTAGACTATAGACTAGACTATAGACTAGACTATAGACTAGACTATAGACTAGACTATAGACTAGACTAGAGACTAGACTATAGACTAGACTATAGACTAGACTATAGACTAGACTATAGACTAGACTATAGACTAGACTATAGACTAGACTATAGACTAGACTATAGGCTAGACTATAGACTAGACTATAGGCTAGACTAGAGACTAGACTATAGACTAGACTATAGACTAGACTATAGACTAGACTATAGACTAGACTATAGACTAGACTATAGACTAGACTATAGACTAGACTATAGACTAGACTATAGACTAGACTATAGACTAGACTATAGACTAGACTATAGACTAGACTATAGACTAGACTATAGACTAGACTAGACCTAAAGACTTGGCTATAGATTAGACTTTAGAATGGACAATAGACCATACTTTAGACTAAACCATAGACCAGACTATAGACTAGACTGTAGGCTAGACTAAGGACTGGACTATAGACTAGACTATAGACTAGACTATAGATTAGACTATAGAATAGACTATGGACTAGAGTATAGACTGGAGTATATACTAGAGGCTATAGACTAGACTATATACTAGACTATAGATTAGACTTTTGGCTAGACTAAAGGCTAGATTATAGATGAGACTATATACTAGACTATATACTAGACTAAAGCCTTGACTGTAGACTAGATTATATACTAGACTATAGGTTAGACTATAGACTATTCTATATCCTATACTATAGACTAGACTTTAGGCTAGATTATAGACTAGACTAGAGACTCGACTATAGGCTAGACTATGGGTCTGAATAAAAACTAGACTATAGACTATACTATATTCTAGAGTACAAATGGTCTGAACTATAGTCCACACTAAATACCATTTTATAAACCTGACTACAAATTAGATTTTAGTCCGAAAAATGACCAGACCATAATCCTTACTCTCTGCTTGCCTATAGTCCAGACTAAAAACTAGTGAACAATCTAGGCTAGAATAGAATAAAATAGACTATAGTCCAGACTACGAACTTGAGTAACTTATAGAGTACATTACGGTTTAATACTAGATAATATTCCAGAACATAGACTACAGTCCGGGATATATATTACAGTTCAGACTATAGACTAGACTGTAGCTCAGCCTATAGTATAGGCTATAGTTCAGTCAAGAACTTAGAATAGAGTATATCCCAGCCTATTGACAAGACATTTAACCAAATTATAATCTACACTATATTCCCTAATATAGACTCAATTATAATGCAGACTTAAATCCAGACTTTAGCTAGAATATAGCCTTTATATAACTGTCATCTCTAAATATCATTTAACAACTAAAACTATTATTTTATTTTTGTTTCTTTAGAATGGAATTTCCAAACTCTTAAGTGGCTGTTTAAATGTCTAACAAAAATTTCATTCCCTCCTTACAGCTAAGTTGAGTGTGTGACATTTCAATACCATGTGTCAACAGTTGCTTTTAAAATCAAGTCTTCTAATATCCCTTTTTTTTTCCCCCTCTTGCTTCACTTGCTATAATAGAAATAAAGTTGTTATAATATTTGATTTTTTTTAGCAAAAAAACGAAAGCAGAAATTTTTTTTTTATTTTTCTAGTTTAAATAGAGTGTATGTGTGTGAGAGATTTTTTGTGAAGTAAAATGACAAAAAGTATGTATTTGTTACCAAAAATACAATACAAATTGTTGAGTGTTAAAACTATTAGGGGGAAAAGATGACAGAGAAAAATAATGTTTTAATATTTTTCTTGAAAAATTAAATAGTTTTAAATAGTTTTAAAATAATATCATAATACCGCCAACTGTGCGTATGAGTAATATTTAATAGATACTATTTTTGGAGAATTCGTAATAACTTTGTTGCTTGTAGAGATAAATTGATAATTTCGAAGGTTTTTTATAGAAAACTGTCTATAGTTTTAACATAATATAACAACTTTTAATAAAGTTTTCTCAGAGGATTATAAATTTGCAAAAATTTTAGAAAATTTGTTAAAGGAATTTTTTAAAATTTTATAACTTTTTTAAACTTTTGGATCTCATTCTCCTAAAATTTTTCCTTTCCTCCAATATATTTAAACTAATACAGTTTGTGTGTATGTTAGTTGATCTCTTTGTTGTCTCTGTATATGTGTACTTTTATACTAAATATCTAAGCCTTAGTATAAACTTTACATTTCAGTTAAGTTACTTTTTTTCCCACTCTATATCAAGTTATATATCGCATTTTGTTAAAAAATTCAATAGTGTTTAGAATTTTATTGGATTTAAGTTTAAAAAAGAACAATAAAAACGTACATATATGTACTTACACATTGAACTAACGGAAAAAGAGCAATACAAGTTCCCCGAATGCTAGAAAACTAAGCCATTGGCTAAGCATACAATTTTGGATGGAAGAGACACTGATTAGTTTTAAAAAAGTCATTTACAATAACCTTCACATAAAACTGTTCCTTAAGAATAATATTTTAAATTTTAAGAAAAAATAAAAAATGGATAATTCAGTTTAAAGAAATATTTAACCGGAATACAATTTTGACCTTCATAGGTCCTTTGGATTTCTTTTACTACTTAAGTACATATAAAACCTTATTATTCTAATCTTTTGCTTAATAATCTTTCAAACTTTAGTCGCAATAAACTTTCAACTTTAGAAGCATACAAATATCGATCTATACATACTTATATTTATTTACAGTTTCTGTTACTAGTAACGCTGGGTTGTTAGTTTTAAATAAATAAATGACGATGAGCATAATGATGGTGATGACTTGCTATAAAGCTGAGAAAATGACTGGACTAGTCACTGGTGATTTCTCACAATATAAAAAACATTAAGAGGACCAACTACAAATCTAAGAAGGAATACCAGTAGTTAAAATACCATCTGGGCTACAATATAAACTGCTAGACTACAGACTAGACTATAATTTACAATATAAATTAGAGAATAGAATAGGATATAGATTAGATAATAGACTAGACTTTAGATTATACTATACATTATACTATAGACTAGACTACAAACTATGTAAAAGACACTATAGACTATAATATAGACCACAAAATAAACTAAACTAAAATATAGAATAGATTAAAGACTAGACTAAAGACTAGACTAAAGACTAGACTAGAGATTAGACTATAGTCTAGACAATAGACTTGTCTTTGGACTAGACAATAGAATAGACTAGCCTAAAGAAACTATAGAATAGACTATACTATAGACTGGACTACATACGAAACTATAGAAGAGATTTACACCAGACTATTGTTTAGACTATAGACTATAAACTAGACTTACTTACTTACTACACTATTGACTAGACTATATATCAAATTGGACAATAGACTAGTCTATAGACTATTGACTTGACTATAGACCAGTCTATAGACTAGACTATAGACTAGATAATAGACCAGAAAATAGACTAGACTATAGAATATATGCTAGGCTATAGACTACACAAGACTAGACTATAAACTAGATTAAGACTAGACTATAGACTAGACTATAGACTAGACTATAGGCTAGGCTATAGACTAGACTATAGACTAGACTATAGTCTAGACTATAGACTAGACTATAGACTAGACTAACGACTAGACTATAGACTAGACTAACGACTAGACTATAGACTAGACTATAGACTAGACTATAGACTAGACTATAGACTAGACTATAGACTAGACTATAGACTAGACTATAGACTAGACTATAGACTAGACTATAGACTAGACTATAGACTAGACTATAGACTAGACTATAGACTAGACTATAGACTAGACTATAGACTAGACTATAGACTAGACTATAGACTAGACTATAGACTAGACTATAGACTAGACTATAGACTAGACTATAGACTAGACTATAGACGACTATAGACTAGACTATAGACTAGACTATAGACTAGACTATAGACTAGACTATAGACTAGACTATAGACTAGACTATAGACTAGACTATAGACTAGACTATAGACTAGACTATAGACTAGACTATAGACTAGACTATAGACTAGACTAGACTAGACTATAGACTACTATAGACTAGACTATAGACTAGACTATAGACTAGACTATAGACTAGACTATAGACTAGACTATAGACTAGACTATAGACTAGACTATAGACTAGACTATAGACTAGACTATAGACTAGACTATAGACTAGACTATAGACTAGACTATAGACTAGACTATAGACTAGACTATAGACTAGACTATAGACTAGACTATAGACTAGACTATAGACTAGACTATAGACTAGACTATAGACTAGACTATAGACTAGACTATAGACTAGACTATAGACTAGACTATAGACTATAGACTATAGACTAGACTATAGACTTGACTAGACTATATACTATACTATAGAATATACTGTAGACTAGACTATAGAATAGACTAAAAACTAAACTTTAGACTACACTATAGAATATACTTGATATAGAGTAAATTATAAACTTGACTGTAGACTAGACTATAGGCTACAGTACAGGGTTTGCTATTGGTAGTTTTCAGTGTTGGTCACACTCTGAGCAAAAGTGGTTGAATGATTTTTCTCCCTTTTATATTTTTTGTTTATATTTATCTAGGGTGGCAAAGGGGTCTTAGCCTAAAAGTAAACTTTGCTTGTTTTTTTTGCTTTTGTTTTTTGTACATCTCTAGTTATTTATTTAACTTTCTAAAGCTGACTTTTTGTTTTGCTGGTAAATAAATCAATAACAGACCAAACGAATGACAAGTAAAATGTATTATAAAAATATTGATTTAGGAGAGAAAGAAAAGTAAATTGGGGGTTTTACTTTAATTTAAAAATTAATTTAGAATTTTTCTTGAAATAGTTTTAAAAATTAAATTTTGAAATAAAATTGAAAAAAGAAAAAGTTTAATAAAGATTTTAAAATATTTTTAATATAAACTAGTTGGTTACTGTTCAAACGCCTAAAAGCTTACTTAACCTTTTGTTGCTGTGTCATTTAAATAATTTTCATTGATTTGCATATATCAGTATTTGTTGCAGACATTTCGCTGTCTGTGTGCGTCTGTCTATCTGTCCGTCCGTCTGTCTCTTTAGTTAAATACAGATGTTAAACAGTAAAATAAATGTCATTTCAAATTGTTACAACGCATTCGACATGATTTTATGCAGACATTAAGTCAAGTTGATTGAAATGATGATTGATGTTGCCCTGACAGACGCGTACATTTCGATTTAGACATGTTTTAGAAAAGAAATATAAATAACATACTAAATACAGGCATTTTAAAGTTAGAAGTGGGGACCAAATGAATTTGTAGCTGTCAGAATAGTAGAGTAAAATATTTTGGTTGCAAATTGAAATATTGAACAGAGAAAATTGGACGGAAAGGAGGGACATATTGTCAGAGAAATAAAGAAATGTTTGATAGAGATATTTAGATGAAAATAAAGAAAATAAATGGACTTAAACGTGAAATATCTAAACATATTTTAAAGGATCTGTGATTTCAGCTAGAAATTTCCCATGTCATTTCAACAATCTGGCGGTATGCTGTGGTTTTGTTGTGCTAAATTTAATAGAGTTTAGATATTTAATAAAAAATGCTGAGAAAATTGGTTATAAATAGTAAAATTTAAAATTTTTCTTTATTCAAGCAACAGTGCGTATGATTGATATTAATTAGGCACTATTTTTAGAAAAACTTGTCTAGCACTTTTGTTTCTAACACAATTTTAGTAATTCAAAAACTATTTCAAAGAGAACATCATCAGCTATAATCTCGTTTAAATCTGCTATACAAACTACTTAAGAAAACTCAATTTTTAAAACGTCATAATTTATTTTTTCAAATTTTTATGAAAAATTCCTTTAGAATTTTTTCTATTTCTCATAAATTGTTTGTATCCTTGAAACCTAATATCCTTAATAATAGAAATTGCTTTACATACTATTTATAGCCTAAACCTTTCTAACAAATTTTTGACTAACAAATTCCTTTAACTATTTAAATCTGTGTTTATATTTTAGTATTTTGTTGGCTATTTTATTAGATTGTTTTTTGTTGTATTTACTTACATACGAAAATATTTATGTAAGAGGGTTTGTATTTTTCAATATTTTTATGTAAATTTCATTTCACACTTGATTGCCTCTGAAAACCATTTATAAAAAATTGTTTGTTTGTTGTTGTTAAAAAAAAAACACAAAACATTATTATTGACCATTTTATGTAATAATAATGAAGATGATGTCGATGGCTTTGCCAATACAATATATATATAGAACAAAATACTGGCCAACAATTTCCATAAAAGTGGTAGCCAAAAAAACACAAAACAAAAGTATGTGTACTTTTACAAGGAATAATATGATAAAAAAGATGTTCAAATCTAAATTGACCGTAAATAATTTATGGAAATTTTAGTAGATTGTTTTCTTACATGATTTTGGTTTTGGTTATTTAGATATTAAGGCGACAGTGGAATAAAAAATGTACAGAAGGATTTGTTTCGAAAAAAAGCGCAATAGGTTAGAAACTAGACTTAATACTGTACGGTAGATTACACTCAAGAAATGTACTGTAGAACTCGACTATAGACTAGCTAATGAATATGATAAAGACTACTAACTAACTAACTAACTAACTAATAACTACTAACTAACTAACTAACCTACTAACTAACTAACTACTAACTAACTAGAACGAACGAACGAACGAAACGAAACGAACGAAAGAACGATAAGAACGAACGAACGAAGATACGAAGAACGAACGAACGAACGAAACGGAACGAACGAAACGAAGAACGAACGAACGAACGACGAACGAACGAACGAAAACGAACGAACGAACGAACGAACGAACGAAGAACGAACGAACGAAACGAACGAACGAAGAACGAACGAACGACGAACGAACGAACGAACGAAAACGAACGAACAACGAACGAACGAACGAACGAAACGAACGAACGAACGAACGAACGAAACGAAACGAACGAACGAACGAACGAACGAACTAACGAACGAACGAACGAACGAACGAAACGAACGAAACGAACGAAACGAACGAAAGAACGAACGAACGAAAACGAACAACGAACGAACGAAAAACGAACGAACAAACGAACGAAACGAACGAAAACGAACGAACGAACGAAACGAACGAACGAACGAACGAACGAACGAACGAACGAAAGAACGAACGAACGAACGAACGAACGAACTAACGAACGAACGAAGAACGAAACGAACGAACGAACGAAACGAACGAACTAACGAACTAACGAACGAACGAACGAACGAACTAACGAACGAAACGAACGAACGAACGAAACTAACTAACTAACTAACTAACAACTAACTAACTAAAACTAACTAACAACTAACTAAACTAAACTAACTAACTAACTAACTAACAACTAACAAACTAACTAACTAAAAACTAACTAACTAACTAACTAACTAACTAACTAACTAACTAACTAACTAACTAACTAACTAACTAACTAACTAACTAACTAACTAACTAACTAACTAACTAACTAGCTGCACACTAACACTCAAGTAGAGTCGAAGGGACTCCGTTTTGAGAGGACCACTCCACTCGTCAGATGTAGTATTGTATTGTATTAGATCCAGCCTGTAGCTGTGAAATATGTCATCTCAATATGTCATTAAGTTAAGACCCAAGGTTGGATATGAAGTGACTGTTAAGGAAACTGTTTCGCTTAGCGGTTAGAGCAGGGCATTCACAGAGAAGATAAAAGACCGTTTCTTCTTTTCCTTATCTTAGCAACTGCGACAGTACTCATTGAAGGGCAGCCCAAGCCGACACCCACTGTACCGACTGGGTGCTGGGTACCATAAAAATTGTTCATATGGTATGGAAAACGTAGCTACACTATTATTAAGGCAATAATGAGTAGCTCTCTAGCTCCTTCTGCTGCGGGTGTACGATCCATATTTTGATATTTTATAAATGTTTTTATTATGTAGGGTATAATAAATAAATAAATTTTAATAATGAACGTTATTTAAAGAATTTGGAAGTAGTTAATCGTATCTATTGTGAATTTTATATTCATTAATATAATATTTACGAGCATTAAAAGCAAGATCAATTAAGCTCAATTAGGTGCAGAATTTGAATAATTTTAAAAAAATCATAAAATTTACAAAAAAATTTTAATAAATACGTTTACTTTTCGTCCTCTATTCAAAGGGATATTTCTTCAATAACTTAACATTCGTTCATGAAACAGTTTTCTGGCATCTATACCCACAACATGCTAACATGATTCCAAGTTTTATACGGATTAAAACATTATCCACAACATTTGGCAATTTCTCAGCCAATCTCTTGACATCTATAGCACTACTTAAATAATCATTGTAAGTATAATGCAATCCTATGGGTACTTGTTACCTTCTCTAAGGGATAATCTGGTGGTATAGAATGATTATAACGTTTCATATTTTCCTCACGTTCATAGTCATATTGACAAAAACGATCATTCAGTGATAGTTGAAGGTAATGATCAAATTGTTTGAGATTACAACCGGCTGGAACATGGCCAAAAATTACGGGATACATGGTCTATTAAAAATAGTAAATGAGTATATAAATTTGAACTAATTTGTTTTTTTGTTACCGAATTTTGTTTGTTCCCCATCATTGCCCATTAGTTGATTTAAAAATTCTATACACATATTCTCGGTCATTTGCGAAATGAAACACATCTGAAACATCATAATATTACGTGGCAAAAATTCTCTTACTCGATCTTTGAAGCTTTAGCAAATTCTCGAAAATGCGTTAGTAAAGGTGTCTTAATATGTTTTAAATAGGCAAACCGGTGCCAGAGCTTGCATTACGGTTATTTTCTCATTATATTGAGGTTGCAGAGAACATAAAACCCAAAAGGCGGTAGGTACCCTGTGAATGTCCAAAATAAGCAATTTTCTTAAAACCAGTTTCTTCCAAAATATGATCTATCATTATGGGTAAATCATAGAAACCAATTTCATGCCAACTAAATTTCCAAAATTCTTGATCACTATCGGGATCGAGTGTTGTATGATTGCGCGAATAACGATTACCGCGAGCATTACCCAACCAGACATCATAGCCATTGTCATAGAAATAATAAGCTGTTTAGAAATAAAAATTCAGCTTTATAAAAAAAAGATCACGTATATGTTTTCATGATATTACCTGGTGCCTTAGTTGGTCCCATTAGTACCCAAGTGGCTGAACTATCAACCAGACCATGCATAAGCAAAATTGGTGGTGCTTTGGGATTTGCTAAGCGATGCAAACGCAAAATATAATTGTCGTTAGTGGTAACATAATGGGTTTCTGCCGGATATTTGTATTTTTCTATAAGTTGGGCCTAAAGTACAAATTATAATTTAAATAGAATTTTCCAGACCTTTTAAATTTTTCTCACCGTATCTAAATGTGCATCTTCTATAACCGCTTTTGGATAGTATCCTCCAAATATTTGGCTTGAACATGAGCAAAATGATTGCTGATGCCGCAGATTAATAATATTTGAATATATATTTTATAATTTGTAAATATTGATTTGACTGAATCGCGACTCATATTCAAAATATGTATGATGCTTTTACTTCACTCGTAAAGTTATAATTGTAATATTTTTAGTTTTGTTGGTAAATTGTAAGCTTTGGTTTAATAAAATAAGCTTAATTGTTTTAAATTATTGTTATCATGTTAGATCTGAATCATTATTAGTATATTAAAATTCAATTATTGCTCTTTATGTGGTATCGTTATGGCAAATACAAAATTCTCTTTTTTAAGCTCTTTCGAGTTCATATGTATTAAAGAGTACTCAGCAGGGATGGAAAATCAATTTTCTTTGCACAAGAGCTTTGTTCAGATGTTTGAGATATCTAATCTCTTGGCATAGTAGACCCGTTACGGAATGACAGACAATTCGAAATTTCACCAAGATCTATTACCTTGTTATATAAAGATTACCTATGGAATGACAGACAGCAACCAGCTTATACCTGACACTTCCCCGACAGTGGAAGAAATAATCATTAAATGCAAAAGGAATTATCGGACTCCACCCAATTGGGACGGTGCATTTCTCGACACTATTTATGCAACTATTTGACCCAAAACGGCAAAAGCACTTTAACGAATCTTGAAGTTCTTAGAACTTATCAGTCCAATAACCTACAATCGCTTCCCGCTATATGGGTTTTAATCGAAAGTTACCAAGTTATACCCTGCTGGCCACAGATTAAGCACAACTAGCCACAGAAAAACTTCAAGGAAAAGTATTCAGATGTTTATATTTGATTATGATTCCGACGGATCATGAACAAGAAGTTTGTTTAAGTACTCAAGGGAATCTAAACAATTCTCGTTGCAAACTTACAGGCATCATGATATAAAAACCATGGACAAGGTGGAGACTGTCAATGTTTTGAGGTTCCCTTGAAGGAGGTGGATCACTAAGGTCAACAATAGCATGAGCAATGCCGAAGCACTCTAATACTAACTTTTTCAGACCAAGCAACCACACTACGGAGATGGCCCTATTGTATCGGAAACATCACTTAGAGACATAGACTGAAATATGCGCTAATATAAATCAGCATCCCACCTTGATGTCGAGGTGAATGAACAGTATCATATAGCTAACCGAATACAATAATTGTCCCAACAAGAAGATGTAAATTTCAACCACAGTTATTAACACCACCGTTGGGGAGTTCTATCACTTCCACCATCTTATATAAGGATCATCCCACGGAATGACAGACAACTATCGAGTCTTAACTGACAAATTCATCCATATTAGAATAGATGTAGATTATAGTCAACATCTTCAACAATTAACCAACAATCTCTTCACGCCGTATGGGTTTAATCCCCTGCCAGCCACTGACTTGATTAGATAAAATAGTAGTTGTTCCAATTTATTCGGATGTTTGACCATCCGAATAAATTGACTCCTCTAATTTTTTATCCAAGCTAAACCGATGTGACCTCTATACCTGTTGATTACAATAGCACCAAGATGAGGGAACATTCATTGAAATAATACTACTTGAATACCCTAATTTTTCTATATACATTAGAGTGTCCTGAGGAGACCTGCCTTTCTCAATCCGAATGGGTCGCAAAAATTCCGTAATTCTGAGCTGATTAGGGGGAAAATAATTGTAAAATTGTTTTAGTATATTTTAGATCCACGAAATGAATTTTAGTGAGTTGAGTGGCAAATGCGAAATAATGTATTTTATCGAATAGATGTCAAAATTGCTTTAATTTCAATTATTTTTCCCGGGAAAAGGCTCAAATTACCGAATATTTGAGACCCACTGGCAATTCTTGTGCGGAGATCAGGGGTCAGGGGTAGAAAAAAGTAAAAAATAGTCGAAATTTAGGAAAAAGTCGAAAAAATTCTGTAAAAGTCGAAAAAATTCGGAAAAAGTCGAAAAACTCGAAAATAGTAGAAAAAGTAAAAAATAGTCGAAAATTTTAAAAAAAGTGGAAAAAAAAGTCAAAAACTCTAAAATAGTCGGAAAAAACTCGAAAAATGTCAAAAAAATAGTAAAAAAGTCGAAAAAATCAAAAAGTCGAAAAGTCGACTAGTTATAAAATACTAAAGTCGACTTTTAATGAAATGAAGAAAGTCGAAAAATCGACTTTTCATAAAATGCAAAATGACGAAAAGTCGACATATTTAACTAAATGCAAAAAGTCGAAAAGTCGACTTTTCGTTTCAACTATAGAACTAATACAAAATCACTTTAGGCTACCCAATATATTTTCGTTTTATATTCAAAAATCATTTAATTAATTTTTATAATTGCAGTATAGTCGTCTATAAACAATACATTATGAACAACAACAGTAAACAGTAAAATGAAATGTTTCAAAAATTATCTAAATACAATCTCAGTTGAAATTCAAAAAATTTGCTTTTCATAATGAAAAATATTTTAGTGTTAATATACATTTAATTACTCGTACTATTATTACAATTTAAGTTGGATTGTAAAAAAACTAAACGGAAAGTATCTTTTTCATAGAAATGATATTTAATAATTTCCGAGTTATACAAATTTTATAGTATGTAGTGTGATACTTAAATTATGGGTCTTGGTAGAAGGTGGTTATATGGAAGATAATTATCCTAGAAGTGTAATAGAGGATGCTGAATTGGACACGGTATGTGAGAATTTGGAAAAAATTTCGTTAATTAGACCCTTTATATTTGCTTTTTTCCTCATAGGCCCAACTGATACATAAATACAAGTATCCGGTGGAAACCCATTATGTAACAACTAAAGATAAATACATTTTAAGAGTACATCGCATACCGAAACCTAATGCACCTCCCGTGTTTTTAATGCATGGTTTGGAAGACAGTTCCGCTACATGGATCTTAATGGGTCCTCATAAAGCACCAGGTAAATAAATTTTGTTAAGCAATTTTCAACTTATAAAACTAATACCTATCTCCAGCCTATTTCTTATCGGATAATGGTTACGATGTTTGGTTGGGTAATGCTAGAGGAAATCGTTATTCCCGCAACCATACCACCCTCGATCCAGATACTGATAGAGATTTTTGGAAATTTACTTGGAATGAAATTGGTTATTACGATTTAGCCGCTATGATAGATTATGTTTTGGCACAAACAGGTTATAAGAAAACTGGTTATTTTGGACATTCACAGGGCACTACATCATTTTGGGTTTTATGCTCGTTGCGTCCAGAGTATAATGAGAAAATAACTATGATGCATGCCTTGGCACCAGTGGCTTATATGAAACATGTTAAATCACCTTTATTGGGAATGACCATGAATTTTGTTCAGGCCTCTAAGGAGCATTTAACAGACTTTGTTCCGCGCAACGAAATGTTTTATAAAATGTGTCTAACTTCAAAACTAGCTGAGGATACTTGTTTAGATGTTTTTTTTAAGGTCTTGGGTAAAGATGTAAAACAAACTAATATGGTAAGTTGGAGTCCGAAATACATTTGTGTGTAGAACTCTTATGATTTATTTTACAGACCATGTTACCTGCGATTTTTGGTCATGTGCCTGCTGGCTGTAATATCAAGCAAGTTGAACATTATTTGCAATTGGTAAAGAGTGATAGATTTTGTAAATATGATTATGGTCCCCAAGAGAATATGAAACACTATGGCCAAACAAGTCCGCCGGAATATCCACTGAAAAAGATTACCGTTCCGGTGGGTCTGTATTATACACATAATGATTATCTTCCAGTGTTGTGGATGTTAAACGTTTGGCCCGTATGCTGCCAAATGTTGTGGAAAATTCTCTTTATCCCTATAAGAAATGGAATCATATGACTATGTTGTGGGGCATCGATGCCAGAGAATTGGCGCATAAGCGTATGTTGGAAGTAATGAAAAATTATCCATATGAATGAGTTGTAGTTTTTTGTTTTGAATGCTGTTAGATATATTAATAAAAACCATAGTTTCTTATATTGTCCATCGTATTTAATTTTATTTGAGGTCTTATTTCCATTGAATTTTTAACACATTTATAGTAAACATTTCAAAGTTTCTACGAATTTTATAGAAATGCAAAACTTGGTCATAAAGTCATATAAGTCAATAGAAAATTCCATTTAATGCTTTGATCTTATATTCTACAAAATTTATATGCCCAAAAATAGTTTAAACATTTATTGCTTATAATTATTCCACCATATACAATAGAATCTGTTTAGAATTAAATTTTATGTATTTCATTAAAATGATCAGTGGGGCAGAATAAATACTACAGGTGTTTAAAATTTTTTAATAGTTTTTGCAATAGAAAGACAGACAATTGCAATTAAAAGTAAAAAATTTTCATTAAGTAAAAAATTCTAAAAATAACAAGTGAGAGTGTTATATTCGGCTGTGCCGTAAAGGAATGCTCACCTATAAACATCAGGGTGATATTTGGAATATGGCTTAAGTCAATTATGGACCGAACTCTTTTGAACTAACAAAATATTAATTTTTAAAAACAAAATATTTTTGAAGGGGACCTTAGAGAGGTTTTGGCTCGTAAGAAACTCACTTATAACGAATTTCATCGCTAGGCCAGTAATGAGTGATAAGTAATTTCCTAAAGGTTACCTTATATAGGGGGTAGGGTCAATTATGGACCAATCGTCAAAAAATTTGGTAGAAAGATTTTGGCTCATATGAAATTTTTTTATTTCGAATTTCGTCGCTAAACTCGTACTTCTAAAACAGTTATTCCCTTTAAAGCTGGTTTTTGGTGTTCCACTTGTATGGGGACTATCCGAAAACGTGGACCGATATTGCCCATTTTCAATACCAAACAAGAGAATATTTATGCAAAATTTCAACTGTCTAGCTCCTCCCGTGTGGTCCCTATCGTGATTTCAACAGACATACGACAGACAGACGACGGAACTGACATGGCTAGATCGTCTTAGAATTTAATAAGGACCCAAATATGTATACTTTATAGGTCTATGACCAATATTTCGTTGTGTTACAAACGGAATAACCACCATATTTTTTTGATGGTGGGTATAAAAATGAATTATTAAGCACTTTTATTATGATATGTTTAAGAGGTCAAAAAGTGGAACTCAAAGTTGCTTTGTTTATTCCATGACAAAAGATCTTTGCCATATATCCTTTTTTAGTCATAACAACATTTGGGAGAAGGATATTGTCCTTAAACAATGGTCCTTCATCTAAATTAAAGTACGTCAATCTACGCAAAAACCTGGATGATTGTGACTTTCCCTAAAACAATCCCATATTAAAATACCATATCACGAAAGTAAAGAATATAAAAACAAAGCTTTCTTTTGATCAAAAAATTTTAAAACTTGGTGAAAAAGGAGTTTATTTCATAATCACTCATATTTTCCTTCAAGAATCTTATTCTTTTGGCCTAAAAACCTAAAAAACTAAAGAAACATAGTTGAAACATGTTTTAAATTGAAAAGTGAGCCTATTTTTTGATCAACTGTGAGTACCAAAAATTGTGCACTTTTAACAACCAACACTACAAGTCATATACCCAGCAAAAACTCGTTTAATTACTGTACTTACTCAACAACTTACTTTTCAATGACTACTATATACCGTTTGCATTACTTTTTAGTGCTTTTATAAAGTCTTATATACAATCAGATACGTAAGTACTTTATTTTGAGTTTTTCAATTTTATTATCACCTTTTATTTGATCACGAACTACCCAGTAGTTCGACAAAGAGTCAATGCATACGAAAAAAAACAGTGATTTCCATCCTGGTTGTCTCTAATTCGTCTTTCGTCACGGATATACTCTTTGTAAACGAGGGTAAACATGATCGTCACTTTAGTGTCCCCTTGTAAGCGAGAAAGTGGATGCTTGAAAAATCAAACATAAGATCTGTCTGTCTCTTCGTAATCTATGGGATGCGACTGACTTCCTCTTAGGACAAGCACATGTTAAAATAGCTAGTCATCTGAGCAGTCGGTGGCTAGGGGTAACCCTAAGTGGTAGGTTAAATTGATAGTTCGGGACTGTCCGACCGAACTGCTTGGTAGCAACTGTATTTTACATACACAAAAACCAATATTTGACTCACAATAAAATAACGAACAAGAGGCTCACGTTCGTATCATGTATGAGCTATTTTTCTGTACGTAAAACAAAACAACTTTTGAACTTTATAATTTATAATTACTTATTTTAGTAACTATTTATAAGCGAGCGTGGTAAGTACTTGCCTCCTATGTACGTCAGTCATTAAAGTGTTAAAATAATGAGTTAAAATGCTATTAAATAAGTAGTGAAAAGCGTTTTTTTTTTAGCTTTTTTAACTCATTACTCTTCAAAGTAAGTTTTTGCTGAGATACATTTGAACATAAATACAAACACGCATACTAACATATATAGGTAATTATAGAAAAAACAGTTGATGAAACTGATGTTAAAGTTGGAAATACTCATACGCCATTTGTAAAAAAAATATAACATAAAAATAATGGAAAATAAAAAACAACGCGCTGATTTTGTCGTTAAAACAAAAAGCACCTTACTTCCGGTTATAATGGTGGATGAAGCCAACAACAAAAAGTAAATGTACAAAATTTACTATGAAAAGAAAAACACGCATATTGTTAATATTACTATGCAGTATGTTAAAAAAAAAAAAACAAAATAATACACGACAACTGTTTTGTTCATATACATATACACTCAAAAAAAGAATTGAGTAATCTGTACTCAAATCAATTTGTATTGGTGTCAAAGTATCCTGATAAAAAAAACTTGATTTAAGTACGGATCATTTAAGTACCAAATTCAAATTGTACTAGTAAGGCAATTTTTCTTTCTGTGTACATAAATACATTTCTATACAAATATATAGGACGAGTGCATATTATTGTATATGTATTTTTTCATTGTTTATACACACATACATATATATTTATATAAAAGTATAAATAAAAACTATGAATGCTGTTTTTCTCTTTCTGTTAAGTTCTGTTGTTGTCACTAAAATCTGTTAATACCACACCACATTTCTTAATGCAACTTTAAAATATTTATGTATATACTACAAAGAATCTTTTCATCATAGCATACACAGCGGAAATAAAGTGTAAAAATTAAGTAAAAAACAAGTAAGAGTGTTATATTCGGCCATGCCGAATCTTATATACCCACCATCAAATCATCCTTATAAATAAACTTTGATATTATCGATCTATGTTGAATCATATGTCAATATTTATATGAACATCAGGGAAATATTTGGTAGAGGGAATTTAATAAGGGCTTAAGCATGGACCGTGCTCTTCCGAATTAAAAATATTAATTTTGTTTGATCTAATATTTATAACCATAAACTGTTTTTTTATAAGAGTGGTTATATGGAGGGTAGAGTCAATTATGGACCTATCCTTGTCGGTTTATATACAATAATTATTTGTATCTAATGTAGCTGTACTTGTATCTTTAATTCAGTCATGAGGTTTAAAATAATTATCTGAAGGGAACCGAAAATGGCTGTTTGATTAGTTATCCTCATCAAATTCAGTTGAAAACTTCCAGTTCCTATAAAACTACCGTAATTTGGAAGAACTTTTGAGCCATACATGAGCGTTAAAGTGATTCTCTGGAGTGAATCGTTAAAGGCGCCCCTATACGCCCACCCCCGTGTAAGTCAATTATGGATCTATACTTCAAAAAATTAAAACGATTGTATCGCATTTTTGAGTCAGTAATGAGCGTTAAAGTCATTATCTGAAGGGGGACCTTATAGGCGGGTAGGGTCAATTACAGACTGATCCTCATAAAATTTAGTGGGAGATTTTAGCTAATACGAAAAATGTTTATGTCGAAATTCATCGATGTACTCACAGTTTTAAGCTAGTAATGAGCTTTAAAGTCATTTTCTGAAGGGGCCTTTACAAGTGGGATAGGGTTAATTAAGGATCGATCCTAATAAAATTTGATAAAGAACTTTTGGCTTGGACAAAACTTGTAGAATTTTACTGCTGTACTCACATTTTTGAGTCAGTAATAAGCCTTAAAGTCATTATATGGGGTGGTAGGGTCAATTATGAACCGATCCTTATAAATTTTACAAATAGATTTAGGTTCTCATAGAACCAATTGCGAATTTCACCGCAATTGATGCTTCTCTTAGCCAGTTATGGGCGATAAAGTCATTTTCTGAAGGGAGGACTTTATGTGGGGGGGTAGGGTCAATTATGGACCGATTCTTGTAAAATTTTACAAAGAGATTTAAGTTCTCATTAAACATGTTTGTGCCAATTTCACTGCAATTGATGCTTTTCTTAGCCAGTTATGGGCGATAAAGTCATTTTCTGAGGGGACTTTGTAAAATTTTACAAAGAGATTTATGTTCCCATAAAAACATGTTTGTGCCGAATTTCACCGCTATTGATGCTTCTCTTATCCAGTTATAGGCGATAAGTCGTTTTCTGAAGGGGACTTTATATGGGGGTAGGGTCAATTACGGACCGATCCTTATAAAATTCTACGAAGAGATTTATGTTCCCATAAAAACATGTTTGTGCCGAATTTCACCGCTATTGATGCTTCCCTTAGCAAGTTATGAGCGATAAAGTCATTTTCTGAAGGGGGCCTTATATGGGGGCTAGGCGAAATCGTGGACCGATATTGCCCATTTTCAATACCAAACAAACTGCATCAACTAGAAGTATCTGTGCAAAATTTCAGCTTGCTAGCTACTTCCGTTTGGACTCTATCGTGTTTTCAACAGACAGACAGACAGACGGACAGACGGACAGACGGACGGACATGGCTAGATCGTCTTAGAATCTAATAAGGACCCAGAATATATATACTTTTATGGGTCTTTAGACGAATATTTCAATGTGTTACAAACGGAATGACAAAAAAAATATACCCCCATCTTTTTTGATGGTGGGTTATAACAAGTAAGAGTTCTATATTCGGCTATGCCGATTCCCTTTATACCCTTCACCATGATGGTGATAAAAAAAAATAGGTCAGTACAAAAAATTATTAAAAAAAAGATCAAGAATACCAGTTGTTAAACGAAAAAGTACCACAAAGTCTCCTTTTATAGATTTCCGTTCAAACAGGGTGTTGCGTATGTGCATAAAAACCAAAGACTGTATCAGTCATAAAACAAAAAAGTTGAAAAAATCGTTTCCTCCTGATTTGTCTTAACTTAAAAGTACCAAAAAGTCCATTTTACATGTTCTCACTTACTCCGGGCTCTACATGCTTAATTTAATGTTTCTAGCTTCAATATATAGAAAATTCAAAAAGTACCTTTTGAAAAACGAAAAGTACCAAAAAGTCCCTTTTTATAAGTTCTCACTTAATCAAGGCTCTACATGCTTAATTTAATGTTTCTAGGTTCCATATTATAGAAAATTCAAAAAGTATCTTTTGAAGTACAAAAAGTACCAAAAAGTCCCCTTTTTATAAGTTCTCACTTAATCCGGGCACTACATACTTAATTTCATGTCTCTAGGTTCAATATTATAGAAAATTCAAAAAGTACCTTTTATATAACGAAAAGTACGAAAAAGTCCAATTTTATAGGATCTCACTTAAACCGAGCTCCAAATACTTAATTCCATGTTTCTAGGTTCAATATTATAGAAAATTCAAAAGTACATTTTTGTAGAACAAAAAAGTACCAAATAGTTCCCTTTTATAGATTCTCACCTAATCGGGCCTTACATACAAAATTCCTCGTTTCTAAGTTCAATATTATAGAAAATTCAAAAAGTACCTTTTGTAGAACAAAAAGTACCAGTAGTACCCGTTTAGGTTCAATATTATAGAAAATTCAAAAAGTACCTTTTGTAGAATGAAAAAATACCAAAAAGTCCCCTTTTATGTGTTCTCACTTAATCCGGGCTCTACATGCTTAGAAAAATCTAATTTTTATGAAATTTTCAGAGGTTGTCTCGGATATTTGCTCATATTTCCGTTATTTATGAACCGATTTAGCTGATTTTAAATAGGAAACTTCATGTTTGACAGAATTGGTTAAAGATTTGGATCCCGAGGATATCTTCAGAAAATTGATTTCAACAACATAGAGACAGACGGACAGACAGGACTCGGAATATATATACTTTATAGGGTCGGAAAATTATATTATAGAAGTTACAAACGGAATGAAAAATTTATACATATATACTTTTCTAACGAAGGTGAATGGTATAATAAAATAAAAGGGAGCATATGGACCTATCCCTTACAAATTTTAGTTAATAGAGGGATTGACGTTTACATTAAAGTTTTTTATGCAGAACATCATTGTGATTCAAGTGTTTTTAAGTGAATTGCTAACCTTTAAGTCACTTTCTGAAAGTTCCTTTTATAGGGGCTAGGGTCAAATTAGTTCTGATCGTTAACAAAATCGGCATAATATTTAGACTTATACAAAACTAATTGTGGAGATTTTGTACTAGAACATTTAACATAATTTTGAACTCAAGAGCCCTTTTAGAGGTACAGCTGTATGGGGGCTAGGTGAAATAATGGACCAACCGATTTTTAACAATTTTCATTAGACTTCGTCTTTGGAAAAGAGAAAAGTATGTTTCAGACGGACAGACGGACGGACATGACTAAATCGATTCAGAAAGTGATTCTGAGCCGATTGGTATAATTCTAGATGAGTGATCGGTAAGAAAATCTGTAGTAACACTTAAACTTATGCAAAACTGTGGTGCCGAGCCAAGAGAAAAGTATGTTTCAGATGGACGGACATAACTTAATCGATTAAGAAAGTGATTTGGAGTCGATTGGTTGTAGCACCAATATCTTTGGGTGTTACAAACATCAGTTCAAACGCATAATATCCACCTCACTATAATGTAGGGTACAAAGATGTATGTATTTAAAAAAAAGAGCATTTCTGTTGAAAGGAAACGTATTCGTTTGTAGTCAACCTTTTTTTTTTTGTTCTACTTGTAGAAACTGCCAGACGACAAAGTTTGTGTACAACAACTCAACGACCACATAAGATTGGCTTGACTTTTTTTATTATTGTTTCTCTTTTCTGCAGTGGCTGCAGTGCTTCTTGCCTATATTAATATATAAAGTTTATTTAAAATATCATCATATGTTATAGGTAGTAGGGTATTCAATCGATTAACCGATTTACATATTAAATGGATCTAATTATACAAATAATTTAAAACTTGCCTCAATATCAAAATTTAACTGATTATTTCGTTCCAATAAAAACGAGATGACCACAAAAAATGGCTCAATTTAAACGTATAAAAACGGGGATTTCTCAAATTTTAGGATACGGCAACTGATAGAGAGATTTTTAAAGAAAATTATTGAAAAAAATTGTAATCGGCTGCTAACTCTTAAATATGTGTTTAATCGAAAAATAATAAGATGTTTAAACACCTAAATTATTAAACAAAAATCGATGTAGAAATGCGTTCAATTAAGAAAATAATACGAATCAGATCTAGGGTGTTTCCTATATCGGTATGGTCGGTATGGTTTCTATACTTTTGAAAATTCACCCCAAAAATTTTGATACAGTGTTCATAAACTTCCGGTATTTTATTTTTTTTTTTTTACTTATTTCTGCCAGCAAATTATATTGTTGGTACTTTTGCTCTAGGAGTTCATATAAAATTTCCATTTTTTTTTTTTGCACATTTTGGGGAACAAAATAATTCACATGCCATAAATCATAAAGTTTTCACAACTTAACATGTTGGTGCAACAGTGGTGTTAATTTTCACTTTTTTATATAAAAGAATTTGAACTTTTTTTTTCTGCAGTTTATAAATTATGTATGTGGTAAAAGCAAATGTTGTTTGTAATAATTTAAATAATAAACTAAGAAATTTAATGAAGCTAAGTTAAATAAAATTCAAAGTAAATCTATAGAAAACAGTTAAAGTATATAGTAAATATTACTAAAAAAAAACTCACTGTAAATTTTTTTTTAATAAACTAATTTCCTTGAATAAACACAAAATTAAATGTTACAACATTTTCCCTTTGTCTCAACTCAATTGCTATTAACATTTCTACAAACTTTGTCACCACCAACTAAGCATCGTGATATTGCTTCATTTAAACGTGTTTAACAAATTGAAAATTGTTAACAATTCGTTAATTTTAGACAAAACAAAAATCGATTTCAATGTGAACCTTTTTCCAACCTAAAACAAAAGGCAACAACGACAACATTTACGACACTAACTTCTTTTTTTGTTTCTTCCTTTTGCAAATTGCAAAATCAAATCTAAAAATCTTAAAACACGAGAAAATAATGCAAAATATACACACTCCATAAATGGCACAAATAATGGAGTAAATCAAGCCAGAGTTTTAGTTTAAAGACTACACACTTATTCTTTGTCTTTTGACAAAGTCGGGCTGCTTGTTACAATTTGAAACAACACAATCGATTTTTAGTTGTTGCTTGTTTGTTGCACTAAGGAAACAACGACAAAAGAACAAGGCAAGAAACAAATTAAATGTCACATAAAGTACGAAAAGTTGCACTACATTTCAAAAAATGTTAATGGAATACGAGAAGACAGCAAACAAAAGTGTTATTGTTACAACAAACACTAGGTTGTCAACAAAAAAAAAAAAAAAGAAGTCGCTGGTAGAAAGAATGAATTCATCTGAATGGATATCAATATAATGAACAATTATATCAAGATTTTTAATAAAGCGGGTCGATATGAATACCAAATCTGGTTTGTATTTAAAACAGGAGTATCTGAACTTTAAACAAAAACTGAACTAGAACTGAACTAGAACTGAACTAGAACTGAACTAGAACTGAACTAGAACTGAACTAGAACAGAACTAGAACTGAACTAGAACTGAACTAGAACTGAACTAGAACTGAACTAGAACTGAACTAGAACTGAACTAGAACTGAACTAGAACTGAACTAGAACTGAACTAGAACTGAACTAGAACTGAACTAGAACTGAACTAGAACTGAACTAGAACTGAACTAGAACTGAACTAGAACTGAACTAGAACTGAACTAGAACTGAACTAGAACTGAACTAGAACTGAACTAGAACTGAACTAGAACTGAACTAGAACTGAACTAGAACTGAACTAGAACTGAACTAGAACTGAACTAGAACTGAACTAGAACTAAACTAGAACTGAACTAGAACTGAACTAGAACTGAACTAGAACTGAACTAGAACTGAACTAGAAACTGAACTAGAACTGAACTAGAACTGAACTAGACCTGAACTAGAACTGAACTAGAACTGAACTAGAACTGAACTAGACCTGAACTAGAATTCAACTAGACCTGTATTTTAACTGATCTAACGAGAACTTTACTATAATATAAATAAACTTGTTGTAATCTGCTCGTGGGCATCGGACCATGAATTCATTCTTTCAAAACTACCTCTCACAATGTATTAAATTGTATGTTACTCGTCTTAAGAAGGTACGTTCAGACCTATCAAATATAAGGTAGTATTACAATATTCCTCCTTTAGTTGGATACATTCATAAATACATACTTTTACACAAAAGTTCTATAGTTAAAAGTTAAACAATCAATTTGTTGCACATTCTTTTGTTAATTTAGACAGAAGACTGCAAAAAGTGTAGCAATATACCGACGACAATGCCAATAACTGCATCACCTCTAACATCATCATGAGCTTTGTTATGGTGAGATGAATTTTAGCTTATTCCAATTTATATGTATATGTTCGTACGGCTGCTGTGTTGCTTTTGTTGTTGATTTTTTAAGGTTTGGCTTTAAGCTCTTAAAATGTTCCACAAATCCGTGCTTAAGTAGGAAATCCCTATAATGTTAAAAGGCGGAGATTTTATTCGGAAAAGCAACTATGTAAGAAAACTGAAAAATTAATAAGGGGAATTAAATCAAAGGACTTGATGGTATATTTATGCTACAAGATGTCAAAATCTTTAAATTAAAATATTTTGAACCCATAAGTTTTAGACTGATAGGAACTATCTTACCGGGCACTCTGAACCTATATTCAAAAATCTATTTTATAACCAATTTCAAATACCCCCTACTCACCCTTTTCTACTACTTTAAATGACCAAACAAAACTCACTCCTGCTGTGCTTAGTTGTTCTGTCATCTTTTAAAGTGCATTTTACAAAGTTACATGTTATTGTTACATTCTACAAGTACAACTAACAACAATAACTAACAATTGCTGCTGCTGTTGTTTGGAACAACAACTACTACTAACTACCATTTAATAGGCTAAAGAGGCAATTTTCATGCATTGTGAACAATGTATCCAAAAAGCAGAAAAAATATATTCGAAAAAACCCAAACCCAATTTTTGTTGGTCTAACTAAACTTAATGTTTCCTTGCAGCAGGACGACAACATTGTACAAAAAAAGAACGCAAAATGTGTCTAGGGAAACGCGTTAAGATTATGATCAGTTCAGTTCGGTTGAGTTCAGTTGCAAACAACAATAACAACCTTATACGTTAACATTAGCAATATGAGCAGTTAAAAGTTTTCCTTTGTGTAAACATATTGTCAATGAAACTTATTTGCTATTTAACATTGTTGTAAGTGCAATTTGCAACATATACTAAGTAAGTATGTGTTTGAATGCATGAGAGTTCATGCTTGCAATATTGTTCTTATTTTCCACTATTGCCATCATTTGTTACGTTTGTCATCGTTATCGCTTTTCTATTTCGTTTAGTTTTGTTTGTAGTTTAGTTTGTAAGAAACAAAGAAAGAAGTTCACCGATTTAATAAATGGCTTATTGTGTGCACAAATTAGTTAAGCGCGTTAAACAGAAGAAAAAAACCAGCAATAACAAACAGCATTACAACATTAGCGATTTTGTTTCCATGAACAAACGTTTAGGTGAAGCCTTTGGTTTTCGTTATTTTGTTGTAATCTTATAAAAAAATTGAAATAATTTTGTAAAATGAACAGTGGGACAAGACTGATCTATAGAGAAAACTATTGATCAAAAGTCAAGACTATAGACTAGTACATAGTCGAGAATAGATTAATCTTTAGTCAAGACAATAGACTGATCTTTAGTCAATATCACAAGAGGGGAAAAAAAATATACACTCCTGGTACCAAAATGACACAAAACTGTTTAGAATTTTTCAATACCATTCGTTGTCAAAGTATATACACACGTACGACAACACTATGTAATGTTGACAACATTGCAACAATTAGTTGTCGAAATCTAAATTTTATACACACCCGTTGTCTAAATGTTAACAAACGCGGTAAGCTCACTGTTGACAAACAATCCGTTGCTTATAGTGAGCTTACCACGTTTGTTAACATTTACACAACGGATGTGTATAAAATTTAGATTAATCCTTGACTATGGATTCATCTATAGTCAAGACTATACATTGATCTATAGTCAAGACTATACATTGATCTATAGCCAAGACCATATATTGATCTACAGCCAAGACCATAGATTAATCTATAGTCAAGACCATAGATTAATCTATAGTCAAGACTACAGATTGATCTATAGACAAGACTATAGATTGATCTATAGACAAGACTATAGATTGATCTATAGACAAGACTATAGATTGATCTATAATCAAGACTATAGATTGGTCTATAGTCAAGACTATAGATTGATCTATAGTCAGGACTATAGATTGATCTATAGTCAAGACTATAGATTGATCTATAGTCAAGACTATAGATTGTTCTATAGTCAAAACTATAGATTGATCTATAGTCAAGACTATAAATTGATCTATAGTCAAGACTATAGATTGATCTATAGTCAAGACTATAAATTGATCTATAGTCAAGATTATAGATAGATCTATAGTCAAGACTATAAATTGATCTAAAGTCAAGACTATAGATTGATCTGTAGTCAAGACTATAGATTGATCTACAGTCAAGACTATAGACTGATCTACAGTCAAGACTATAGATTGATCTATAGTCAAGACTATAGATTGATCTATAGTCAAGACTATAGATTGATCTATAGTCAAGACTATAAATTGATCTATAGTCAAGACTATAAATTGATCTACAGTCAAGACTATAGATTGATCTATAGTCAAGACTATAAATTGATCTATAGTCAAGGTTATAGATTGATCTATAGTCAAGACTATAAATTGATCTAAAGTCAAGACTATAGATTGATCTGTAGTCAAGACTATAGATTGATCTACAGTCAAGACTATAGATTGATCTATAGTCAAGACTATAGATTGATCTGTAGTCAAGACTATAGATTGATCTATAGTCAAGACTATAGATTGATCTATAGTCAAGACTATAGATTGATCTATAGTCAAGACTATAAATTGATCTATCGTCAAGGCTACAGATCTATAGTCAAGACTATAGATTGAGCTCTCGTCAAGAATATGTATTGATAGATTAATCCTTGACTATGGAGTCATCTATAGTCAATACTATAGATTGATCTATAGCCAAGACCATGGATTAATCTATAGCCAAGACCATAGATTGATCTATAGTCAAGACTATAGATTGATCTATAGTCAAGACTATAGATTGATCTATAGTCAAGACTATAGATTGATCTACATTCAAGACTATAGATTGATCTGTAGTCAAGACTATAGATTGATCTACAGTCAAGACTATAGATTGATCTACAGTCATGACTATAGATTGATCTATAGTTAAGACTATAAATTGATCTATAGTCAAGATTCTGATCTATATGCAAGATTAAGGCCGATTTATAATCTATACTATAGAATGATTTATAGTCTAAACTATACACTGATCTATAGTCATGATTATAGACTGATCTACAGTAAAAATAATGGACTAATTAATTGCCAAGGCATTTATTTAAGACTGAAATTTTATCACTTTTTTGTTTACTCCACTGTCACTTTTATTTTAATCATGCTTCTATAATGAGGCGCTACGCACGTGACTGTTAATCACGACTATGACGTTTACTATAAAAGGCCATTGTTTTAACTTAAATTTAAGTTAAACGTATTTTTGTTAATAAGGCAAACAAGAAATTAGAAAAATTCGACTAATAACTTCAACTAAAAATAAGTTAAAACTAAATTTAGAGAGATACAAATTGTATCATTGAATGTGAAATAATGTAACTAAATGAAATACACTTTTATTTAAAATATGCTGCCAAATTTCTCATACTATAATTAAGGGGAATTGTAGATGAATAAGCAGTTGATTAAGGTTATATAAATTGATGTATGAATTACTTCCTATTTAAAGTAAATTCAATAGAAAGAATCCTAAATAATATACAAGGATGTGTTGGATAACATAAGTTTTGAGTGGTTATATTAGGGTGCTATAATTTAGAGAAGAGTAATGCTAAACTTCAGCATAAACCTTGGTGGAATGCTTGATTATTAATGGCTGCTAGTCTAATTTGTATACCAATACACATCCAATTTCTAAAATATTTTGGGAGTTAAATATTCAACATTTGGTTTCTTGTCCTGAATTTTATTTTTTTTTTTGGGGAGCTTTCAAGTGCGTCTGGAAGTTATGATTATTATACGAAACAAGTTCAGACGTTTTTATAATTACGTTTGTTAAGCATTTTACTCATTTTCTTCTTCATTTTTATATCCATTTTATTTGCAAATGAACCATGACTTCTTGCAAGCAAAGAAAATAAGAAAACTACAAATGAAAAACGAAATTCTTGGCACGAATTGTACTGAATATCTATCTATGCATCCCAAAATTTGTTCATGAACAAGAATTTAAACGAAACATGAACATGATGTTTTTTGGCAGACTTTTGTTCAAAAATCATTTGTAGACAAAAAAAAAACTTGGCTCAAATTTGAAGTGGTAGAGTGTTAGAGCCGCCTTTAAAATTAATATTTTCGTCTAATCCAATACAAGTAGAACAAGTTGTTCGCCGAAAAAGGGCATAAAAGAAAATTTAACATTTGCTATGTAAAATAAATAGAAAACGGCAGAAAGAACAGTATGAACAGTGCATATGAATTTATGTTGTGAAATAACCCAATGAAAGTTTTAACGAAATAAAAGAGGAAAATATAAGAAAGATAAACAAAAGTTGTTCATAAGAACTTCCTCAAATCCCTTTTTAAAAACCAGTGTCAAGATAGATAGATAGATAGATAGATAGATAGATAGATAGATAGATAGATAGATAGATAGATAGATAGATAGATAGATAGATAGATAGATAGATAGATAGATAGATAGATAGATAGATAGATAGATAGATAGATAGATAGATAGATAGAAGTAGATAGATAGATAGATAGATAGATAGTAGATAGATAGATAGATAGATAGATAGATAGAGAGATAGATAGATAGATAGATAGATAGATAGATGATAGATAGATAGATAGATAGATAGATAGATAGATAGATAGATAGATAGATAGATAGATAGATAGATAGATAGATAGATAGATAGATAGATAGATAGATAGATAGATAGATAGATAGATAGATAGATAGATAGATAGATAGATAGATAGAGATAGATAGATAGATAGATAGATAGATAGATAGATAGATAGATAGATAGATAGATAGATAGATAGATAGATAGATAGATAGATAGATAGATAGATAGATAGATAGATAGATAGATAGATAGATAGATAGATAGATAGATAGATAGATAGATAGATAGAGATAGATAGATAGATAGATAGATAGATAGATAGATAGATAGATAGATAGATAGATAGATAGATAGATAGATAGATAGATAGATAGATAGATAGATAGATAGATTTTTAGGTATCTTGTTTGTCACATTTGCCGAAGGGTCATTCAACATTTCACTGGTTTATACAATACCATCTTTTCCGCAAACAAAGTATTTATGCCAACAAGTTCAGGGTCAAAACACAGATAGAAATTTGTAATGATGACGTTGTATGAGACCACCCAGTAAGTTAAATCCGACAGCGTCAACAGCAGGCTAAAGAGTTTAAAAGTGCAACCAAAAATACGAGTCAAACATTTGAAGAATGTAAAAAAGAAAACCCAACACTATTTGTGTGCAAATGTGTGAATGTGAAATATTTTTATAACCGGAACGCGCACCAACACAAAGAGTTAGATATGTGGCACGTTGAGCAAATATCAGACAAGAGTTTTAATTGAAAAATGTAAATGTATTTGTGTTTCTGTTCACTTTTTTATTAGTTTATTAGTCTATAGTTGGTAAAATATGGTTTTAGCTGTTAAACATAGAATTTTACACATTTTTGGAATTTTATTTAAAATATACTTTTACAGCCGAAATATGTTTAATATGTTTGTCCGTCCATCTGTCTGTCTGTTAGGGCCCATGGTAGTGGAGCTAAGAGGACGACTTTTTATAACATCTCTTGATCGGAAATGCTTTTTATAGGAAACAGACGATTTTTAAATCAAAATACATTTACATTAGGGTGGCCCCGTTTGTATGGCGATAAAGTAAGGTACTGATGATCCCACCGAAAACATAAGCTTGCGTTCATTCTAAGATATCATTTTTCAAAATTTTTGTCCTGTAGGCAATATTTGCATAAACATTTCCTTTTTGAGATTTTTTTAATTTTTCTCCTGTTTTACGCCAATTAAGGATATTAAATTTTGATATCATATGAAAGCTCTTTGAGAGAATTTGAAGATTATATCCATAAGAGCTACTGAAGCAACAATTTCAAAATGTTTGCGAATAGCAGGTTTCATATATCCAAGTCCGAAATTCAGTTTGAACGCTATTAAAGGAAATCATTTCTTAAAAAATAACTATAACTGCTAAAGACGTCATTTGCTGCCACCATGCAGGACGTCTATAGATGTCATTTATGTCATATTTATACCCCACACCACTATAGTTGCGCGTTTGTGCTGATGTTTGTAACACCCAAAAAGTATACCAATCGGCTCAGATTAAGCTATGTCCGTCTGTGAGTCCATGTAAACCTTGTGCGCACGCTAAAGATCGCAATTTTAAAGATAATTCGATGAAATTTCCCACATATGCGACTTTTGGTCCAAGGACGAACGCTAATAGGTCCATTATTTCATCTAGTCCCCATACAACCGGAACCCCTGAATAGGGCTTTTGACCTCATAATTATGTTCTATACAAAAATTGGCAAAACTTCTTAGTTTTATATCATACTAATATTCATATATCATGCCGATATTCGTAATGTTCGGGTCTTATTTGACGCCAGCCCCCCATGCAAAGTCCCCTTCAGAAAATGACTTCAATGACCACAATTCACTAATAAACACTAGTATCACGATGAAATTCGACATAAATAACTTTTATATAAACATAAATCCCGCCAATAAATTGTATAAGGATCGCACAATTTTGCTCTAGGCTACAT